>NW_012107031.1:564775-583094 GCF_000951045.1 Mandrillus leucophaeus
AGAAGAATGGTCAGAGAGAGGTAATATTGCTGGCTTTAAAGATGAGGAAGGAGCCATGAGCCAGGGAATACGGGCAGCCTCTGGAAGCTGGACAGAAGGAAACAGATTCTTCTCTAGCATCTCCAGAAGGAACAGAGCCCTGCTGACACCATGATTTTATCCCAGTGAGCTCTGCACCAGACTTTTAACCTATATAACTGCAAGAATATTAATTTGTATCATTTTAAGTCACTAAGTTTGTGATAATTTTTTATGATGTCAGTAGGAAACTTATACAGTGGGATACCTTGATTTTGACCTTGGGCCTGCCTTACTGAAAATTTGTGCTCCTATTATACCAAATTGACCTGGCTTTGAAACCCGGTTCCATTTGTTCGATATGTGATTTGGGGCACATTAACAGTGATAGAAAAATAGGCTTTACGAGCCTCTTTGGATTTCAGAAGTACCATATTTGATTGTTCTTCCCAAATTTATTTATCTGGGGACCTAAAAGGCTGATATTACCATGATATTTAAAGTGAGAAATATTCTCCTAGATGGTCCAGGGCACCGTTCAAGCAGCTGAGACTTTCAGCTCTTACAACCTTTGATGGTTAATTCTGAGTCTCAACTTGATCGGATTGAGGGATGCAAAGTATTGTCCCTGGGCGTTTCTGTGAGGGAGTTGCTAAAGGAGATTAACAACGTCAGTGGACTGGATAGAGGCAGATCCCACCCCCAGTCAAGCTGGGTGGGCACCATCGAATCAGCTGCCAGCATGGCTAGGATAACAGCAGGCAAATGAGCGTGGAAGGACTAGACTGGCTGAGTCTTCTGGCCTCCATCTTTTTCCTGTGCTGGAGACTTCCTGCCCTCAAGCATTGGACTCCACGTTTTTCAGCTTTTGGACTCTTGGACCTACACTAGTGGTTTTCCAGGGGCTCTTGGGCCTTTGGCCACAAGCTAAAGGCTGTACTGTCAGCTTTCCTCTTTTGAGGTTTTGGGACTCGGACTGGCTTCCTTGCTCCTAGCCTGCAGCCAGCCTATTGTGAATCTTTACCTTGTGATCATGTGAGTCAATACTCGTTAATAAACTCCCTTTCTTTTTTCTTTTTCTTTTTTTTTTTCAGACAGAATCTCGCTCTGTCACCCAGGCTGGAGTGTAGTGGCATGATCTCAGCTCACTGCAACCTCTGCCTCACGGGTTCAAGCGATCTTCCTGTCTCAGCCTCCCGAGTAGCTGGGATTACAGGCATGTGCCACCACGCCCAGCTGATTTTTGTATTTTTAGTAGAGACGAGGTTTCACCATGTTGGTCAGACTGGCCCTTTCATATATATATCTGTGCTATTAGTCCTGTCCCTTTAGAGAACCCTAATACATAACCCAATTGATGAAGTACGTTAGAAGTACCAGTGTTATTAGAATTAATATTGTAAGGCTCTTTGGGAACTGCTGTAAGCCCTCATAGGAGAATCCCAGCAGAGGCCCCTGGTTTTAGAATAAAGCCATGTTTCTTAGGCAAATAACAGCTCTCAGCTTATTTCTGGGCCATGGGAGAAACTTAATAGAGTAGTCCCCCTGCCTTATCAGTAAGGGATACATTCCAAGACCCCCAGTGGATGTCTGAAACTGCAGATAGTACCAAACCCTATATATTTTGTTTGGTTGATCTAATAACCAAGATGGCTGCTAAGTGACTCACAAATGGTAGAGCACACAGCGTGAGTATGCTGCACAAATGGAAGATCTGTGTCCTGGGCAGGATGGAATAGGACAGAGCAAGATTTTGTATGCTACTCAGAATGGAGTGCAATTTAAAACATATACATTATTTATTTATGGAGGTTTCTGTTTAATATTTTCAGATTGCAGTTGTCCATAGGTAACTGAAACTTCAGAAAGCAAAACCACGAGTAAGAGGGAACCACTGTACCTGGCCATGCAGCACCTTGCTACTTAAGCAGCTTATTATGAACTAAGATACCGTTTCGGAAAGAATATTCCAGTAACACCCAGAAACTTCCCTGAGGTATCAGGACCTTCTGGCACACACGTCTCGGCAAGATATAAGTGAACTTGCTTCTTCTGCTCTCCAGACTATCCACCATGTGTCATCAATGTAACAGGCTTACAGGATCCCCTGCAAAATTATGAGATGGGAAAGTCTCCTATGTACTACGTTATAGCAGAGCCAGAGTCGACATAACTTTGAAGCAAAATGGTGAAGAAGTACTGTTGTCTCTGCTAGGTAAAAGCAAACTGCTTCTTGTTTTTGTCTTCTTATTGGGGTAGCTGAAAAAGCACTTTGTAGATTAATAGTTGTGTATTAGGGACCACAGGCTTTTGAGGTTTTGGAACTTTGTCAATTTGCTTCGATAAGGAAATCACATCTTGGATCAGTGACTGCAATAGAAGTCTCTTCCTGATTAAGCTTTTGATAGTCCACTGCTATTTTTCAACCTCCAAGTATCTTTCTGTACCCACTAAATATAGTGATATACAGAAATAACCACTCATCTATATTTCAAGTCTTTGGTGATGCCACGAATGTCTGCAGTTCCCTCAGGAAAGGGTGGCTGCTCTTGATTTACTTTTCTAGCAGGGAGGGGGAGTTTTCATTTTCTCGATTCTGCAATAATAGCCTTTATTTATGGGTCCCAGAGGCAATATGGAATTCTACTATGGAATTCTACCAAGCCGAGCCTCTATATTTCCATCAGACACTACAGGACTAGAGAAATAACCACAGGGTGAGTTGAAGGCTCTATCGAATCAGTTGCGAGGCAGCCTACAATAAAAATGGAGTTGATCACCTGACACTGGGTATTAGTTATCTATAGCTATGTGTCAAGTTACCCAAAACTTAATAGCTGAGAACAGCACTTACTATCTCACAGCATCTGTGGTTCAGGAATGCCGGAGCAGCGTGGCTGCATGGTCCTGGCTGAGCATCCCTCTCAGCCTGCTGTCATCTCAAGGCTTCCCTGAGGGATGATCCACCCCTGAGCTTAGTCACGTGGTCACTGGCAGGCCGTGGTTCTTTGACATGTGGGCCTTTTTATGCCTCACAACATGGGAGCTTTCTTCCCCCAGCTGAGCAATCCAAAAGAGTGTGAGAGAGAACCCAAAGTCCAAAAAATATATATATATTTTTTTATAACCCAATCGTGGAAGTGACATTCCCTAAGTTCTGCCATATTTCATTTACTAGACCAAATAAACCCAGCCCACATTCAAGCAGAGGGGATTCCACAAGGGTATGGATACCGCAGGCAAGGAATACTGCAGTTCATTTTAAAGGCTGGCGTTACCCTGATTATTGGCCCACAGTAGTGTGCTAAGTCCCCATGAATTAATGATAGCTCAAAGCCGGTGTCACGAACCCTAAAAATCTGTGTAACTTCTTTCTTCAGAATAAGATTACCCTGGTAAATGACCGCAGGACCCTTTAGAAGGCTGGAGGGAAGATGTGCTTACATAGCTGTGATGATTTTGGAGGGTCTTCCTCAGGGTACCCAATCTTCCGCTCATTCTAAGTGTTCTTGGTTCTCTAGCTTTGTGAACTGACTCTATTCTCTTTTGATGACTTGATGACTCAAGTATGAGCTCTAGTTCCCAGAAAAGGAGAGGTTTTTTGTTGTTGTTGTTGTTGTTTGTTTGTTTCAGATGGGGGTCTCACTCTGTCACCCAGACTAGAATGTAGTGGTGCAATCTTGGCTCACTGCAACCTGCACCTCCCACATCTCAGCCACGCGACTAGCTGGGATTACAGGCACATGCCACCATGCCCGTCTAATTTTTGCATTTTTAGTAGAGACGGGGTTTCATCATGTTAGCCAGGATGGTCTCAAACCCCTGATCTCAAGTGATCTACCTCCCTCAGCCTCCCAAAGTGCTGGGATTACCAGCAGAAAAGGAGAGTTTTGAAATTCGTTTGGGATTTTGTGTTTTGTTTTGTGTTCAATTTTAAGGTTTCAAGTAGAACCTTCACGATTTGCCCATCTATTTTCACCCTTGGGACTCCAGGATAAATTCACCACTACCAAAGCCCAGACCACTGGGATTGCCACCCCTGCATGGCTGCTTACTCTGGTCACCCCAGCTATTGCCTCCGGCAGTTGAGTGAAGCTATGTAACCCATGCCATCCAGATCCTCAGTGACATCAGGAAGGCCATTCAACTTCAGTATCTTCTATCATTATCCCTGGTTTTCACAAATAGCCCCTCCAGCATTTTTCAATGATGCTGTTTCTTTCTTTGCCAACGTATTACCCAAAGCTTGGAGAAAGGAGTTTCTTTTTTTAGTTCTCTCAGAAAATATGTTTAGGGAGTAGCTAGGTAGCTTTTATGTAATACTCCATTTTTCTGTCTACAATTTTAATTTCTCCTTTATTTCTCTAAATTATCCTGAGAGATTTTCAGTATCTAAACTTCATTTTCCAGGGGCCACCTTTGGAACAGGTTTAAGTCAGCCAACTAACCAATTATCTAGAATCAGCTAAAGATGCTCAAGCGAGCACATTGACCCAAGCATTGTTGACCTGACTTCTTTCTTTCTGCCTTGGTTCCTAACCAGTGGGTTTTGACTGCTACAGCATGTTTCTCAAATGGAATGTTGAGTGGTAGTTTCCCATATTGAACAGAGGAGTTGAGCTCAGAAATTAAATTCTTCTCTGACTTTCCAAGCTCAGTATTTCTGACTTGTGCACTGCCATCTGCTTTCAGAGCTCCAGGAAACGAGGAACAGGAAATGGAAGAACACAGAGTTCGCGGGCTCACACTGCAGCCTCAGCTCTTCCTTGGAGGGTCTTGGAATAGTGACTCAACCTCTTTAGGTTTCAGTATCTTTAACTGTAGTAAGACGAGATTGAATTAGAGGGTCTCTACTCTTCCCTTTGCCCCTTACAACATGGGCCTCTAGCCTAATTCTCCTGGATATCAAGCCCTAAAATCTATACTTGCTTTCCTTCTATCCACTATTTATTTGGAAGCTAGTGATTCTTTCCCAGGCCCGGTATCTTATCTGATTGTCATTTACCCATCACATTGCATCAGTTTATCTGGTATATTTAAGTACAGATAACATTAGAACCTTCTCTTCCCTCGGGAGTCTAAGATACCCCAGAATATGGTAACTTTTCATCAGAAAGGGAAAAGAAATTATAATAGAGCAATCCACACACTAAGAATCTATTTTAACATTTTCTACCTACCATCTATGTTAACGTTTTCAACATTCATTGAACACCAACTATGTATTAGGTCTTTGGACACTTCATATGCTTCATCTCGTTTATTTTCACTGCATATCTCTGGACATAAGTATTCTCCTCTATTTCATGGATGAGAACAATGAGGCTCAGAGAAGTTAGTCTGGCTTGCCCAAGATAAAAACGCTGGTGGGTGGTGTAGGTAGAATTCTAACCCAGTCTACTTGGCCCCAAAGTTAATCCTCATTACACTGCCTCTATATCATACAAGCACTTGGGTTCTTTCTCTGTTTCTAGGGCCTTCTGTTTACAACAATTCCTCAAGGTTTGACCACACTCACCCATGTTTTATATCCATTTTTTTCAGATCTGCCTCAACCAAGGATCTATCAGTTGAATAACTGACCTTTGCCAGGGAACTTTTTACATGTTATTCGTCTCTCTATTCCTTCCCCATCCCCAGACCTAGCTTCCAGCAGGTGTACAATATATGCTTGCTAATTAACATACATCAGTATTCCAAAAATGTCCTCTGCAATGAATATGATGCTGATGACTTTTGTTGAAAGGAGACTTTTTAAAACATCATTTAAGAAAGAAAATTGGCACTTGTCATACTGCCCATTATGACCGTCATCAGCTAAGCTTCCTTTTTGTTTTCCTGCCCCAATTTAACAAGTAAAGTCTGATTTGTTAGAATGGCTCAGATTTCTGAAGCTATTACTATTGCTAGAGCTGTGGCCAGCTCCTCCCCAAACAAAGGAAGGTGAAGTGTGATTGACACCCAGATTCACCTGTCATTTATGCTAATGAGTACAGTCACAGTTAATGTCCCTGAGGTTCTCATATGGACTCTGGAGTCATGCTAATTCAAATCCTGATTCACTCAGATTCCTAAGGAGTTCTGAAATTCTGGGAAAAAACAGAGGACCAAGCAACAAAGTGAACCCTTAGCTGTCATGCCCTTTCTTTGTCCAGAGACCTGTCATTTTGTTTTCTGGACACCTTTGTTTGGCTGACATTGGGATAGATCTATGAAGTTCAAACAGGGCTGCTCATTGGTTCATTGCCAGCCAAGAGAGTAGTCTCTGGGGTGAGGTACAGGGCTTTATCTTAGACTTAGAATTTGGACACTTTTCCACCAAGAAGCCAGTATTTGCTTTCTCTAACATAAGGGCAGTGTTGGATCAGAAAATGTCTTGCAGATTCAGATGCTAATGCCTACACTCCTGCTAGCACACAAGCAAATTCACATTGCTTCCCTAGTGGAAATTTTTATCAGAGATATTTTGTCTGGACCATTCACTACATCCCAGATTCAGGGCCAAAAAAACTCTACCATTCCTACGCTTGCATGCTGTAGTGTTATGGTGCACCTTCCAAGCCATCACCTTTTCTGTCTGTCCAACTTTCAAAACCTAACCTGAACCCTTCCTCTTCTCCCCATGTCCAGCACTGCCATCCTGTCCAGGCCACCATCCCTTCTCAGCTGAACCACTGAGAAGTGGTTTTTTACCTCCCAAGTAGTGTTTCAGGATTGATCCCTGACATATCAATCAGAATGGCCTTTGAAAGGTGAAAACCAGATTGTATCATTCCTTTGCTTAAATCTTCAAGCGGATTCCACTGCATTTAAAATAAAATATAATCTTCCCATGGCCTGAAAAGTCCTAGAATGCTGGCCTGTGCCTCCCAATCTGATCTCATCTCATCTCCTATCATTCCCCTCCTTGCTCACCCTGCCCCAGACCCACTGGCCTTCCTGTATCCCTGGAACATGGCAAATGTGTTCCCACCCATGGGCCTCTGCACTTGCTCTTCCTTCTGCCTAGAGCACACTTGTCCCTGTTCTTAAAATGCTTGGCTCCTTACCCTTCAGGCCCACATGTCATTCTCTCTGTTGCTCTCCTGATCTCTTAATTTGAGTAGTCCCCTCTGTCCCCATCACACTTCGTCATATTACCCTGATGGATTTCCTTCACAGTACTTATAACCACCTAAAATGATTGTGTTTATTGTTTATTTGCTTTAAAAAAAAAACCTCTAAAATGTGAGCTTTCTGTCCTTTTGGGTCATGTCCTTTTCTGCAGAGTCTAGCATAGGATCTTGCACATAGTAGGTGCTCAATAAAACATAAATTTGTGTTGAATGAATGAGTGAACCATACATGTTCAATGTATAATAGCAATACCAAGGAGAAAGCTGTTAAATCTGTATGTGGTATGGGAAAACTTCATGGAAGAGGTAATCTTTGTTCTGAGTCTCAAAGAATGAGAGGTTTCCCATCAGGTGCACAGAATGGGAAAGGATGTGGGATGGGGAACAGACAGATAACTACAATACCGCTGAGTCTTATGGTCCAGGTCTACGACGTCCTGTGAGAGCACAAAATAAGGAATGACTAAAGCTGAGTAGGAGGTCAGGGTTTCAAGAAGGAAATGACGCTTGAGCCGAGTTAAAAAGACTTTACCAGGCTAAGATAAGGAAGAGGCATTTCAGCAGAGTAAACATTCTAGACAAGGTACAGAGTCATGAAAGAGAATGGTGAGAAGGAGGCTGGAGGGAAGGGGGGTGTTGGGATTAGATCATCAAGGGCCTGGCTTGCCTGCTAAGGATTTTGGATTTTTTTTTGATTAAAAAATATAGAAAATAGAAGTATTTTCACATTCTGTGGAAAATAAACATATTAACACTATGACTAACCAACAATGTGACCTTCACATATACAATAAAGATGAATCAGGAAGACTTAAAAATATCTAAATGGAACACATGTATTTATATAATTATAGATGTACATCCAAACATTGTTATTTTTGGAAGATCAAAAGGCTCTATGCATGACCAGATTTGCATGCTAGAAAGTTCATTCTGATGATGCCAGATGGACTTCTCCAACTATCTGTGGCGAAAGACCAAATATTATCATTTCTGATCTATTGTGATTAATAGTTTTGTAAAACACAACAAAAAATGTCATGGTAATGTCAAATTGCTGTAAATGTTCCTAAACACTTACTCTTGAACTCTGTACCTCCTCACAGTTGGGTAAGAAATATATGGTAGACCAGCCCTGATCCATGGACCCCACTTCGAAGCACATTGCACTAGAGCATAAAGGGTCAGTGAGCTCAAGGAGACTGTCTAGAAAGGTCCAGGCAGAAAGTGGTCACGGCACCCATTATCCTCTATTAACACTTTCATGTCCCCTATGGGCCACTACCTCTCCATGACCCTTCTGCCACGGAGAATGTGAGGTTATCAGCAAACTCACTAAAAACTTGTTCAATTGAAGAATGGCTCGTTCCCTGAGGAAATGGTGTAATCCTGCAAAAATGCCTGTTATTTTTCAATAGCCACTGCCAGTTAACCCATCATTCAGTTGAGAGGGGTTACTTTGGAGATATTTTGGCTTGGAAATCAGCACGCGCCCTTAGATCTAACAAAAATAACAAAGAAAAATATGTTTTGAATTTACATATTTAATTGTACACAATGTGTTTCATTCAGATATTTGCAAGACATCCCTTTGGTACATGTGAGGGTCACACATATCAGCCTCTCTGTTGCTGCTCTGACCCCTTCACCTGAGCATTCCTCCCTCTCCCCATCATGCTTCATCATATCTCCCTGGTGTATTTCCTTCATGATACTTACCAGTTCCATCATAGTGTTCATTTATTTTGCTTGGTGTGGTGAAAATAGTATGGATTGTGGAATTCTAGTTTTGCCATTTTACTAACCCTGTGTGGCAAGTAAGGTGACCTAACTTCGATGAGCTTCAGTTTTTTTATTTGAAAAGATGTAAGAAGGCCGGGCGTGGTGGCTCATGCCTGTAATCCCAATACTTTGGGAAGCCAAGGCAGGTGGATTGTTTGAGGTTAGGAGTTCAAGACCAGCCTGGCCAACGTGGTGAAACCCCATCTCTACTGAAAATACAAAAATTAGCCAGGCGTGGTGGCAGGCACCTGTAATGCCAGCTACTCGGGAGGCTGAGGCACAAGAATTGCTCGAACCCAGGAGGCACAGGTTGTAGTGAGCTGAGATCGTGCCACTGCACTCCAGTCTGAGCAACAGAGCGGGATTGCTTCTCAAAAAAAAAAAAAAAAAAGAAAAAGAAAGAAAAAAGAAAATAAAAGAAGAGAAAAGAAGTGAGAAATAATATTTTTATTCCAGGATTGTTTTGAAGATTAAGTTAAATACCATATGCGAAACACCTGGCATACAGAAAGTGCTAAATAAATGTTGTCCCTTCACCTTATTAGTTTTGTTCCTTGTAAATACCCTTAGTCATGGGCTATAGAAAAAGATCAGGGTCTTTGAATAGCTTTTTAACAGCCCAGAATAATGAATAAAGAATTGCTGATGGAGTCTGTTTGTCCTCCATCTGTTTCTGCTACACCCAATGCAACAAGTTTCTTATCCCAAATAATTACTTGCATATGCCTGGTACCCAGTAGAGCCCATCCCTATTCGCTCCTAAAACAATTGGTGTAATAATACCAAAGATCTGAAATCTCGTGAAGCTCAGCCTGCCCAGGCTGTCCCTAACTACGTTAAATTGAGTTTGATGTAGCAGAGGTCTTTGCTTGGATTTTTCCCTTCCTTTGAGCTTGTGCTGGCTTCAAGAGCTGAGTTCGTAGACCTTAGCAGATATATAAGATCAAAAAGAAACTGGTGCCTGGGGAGAAAATAAAAATTCCCTCCAAGTGCATGAGGTAATGTAACAGCAATGGCTTGACAAGCAGGGCCTTCCTTCCCAGGGATCTGGACAGACTCTCCTTAGACTGTCTTAGAGGACCCACCAGACCAACACCAGCCTCTGATGTCCATACCGTGTGAAACACTGCTTCTTGGCTGCCTTGCCAGTCTAGGCGGAAGGTGCAGGTAGTGAGAACCACCATGAAATGGTCTTTGGCTCTGAATAGTGACCAAGAACATTTCTGAACCCCAACACTCCTTTGTCCCCTTCACACACATCTGCCCTTCCCATGGTAAGGTTTGAGGGTAGCTCACACAGTCTCTGGGCAGCTGCCAAAGTGCCCCTAGTGCCCCCAGGAAAGCTGCACCTGTCTCTGCCAGCAGCTGGTGCCCTCTGCTCTGCTCTTTTCCCCTTACTCCTCTTCTCAATCAAATGAGCTGTCCTCGGAGTAATTCTGAAGGTTACTGATGATACCCAACAGAATCAGACAGACCCTGGGTCTCATCCCAGCTCCTTCCCTTACTAGCTGTGTAGCCCGGTTCCCTAAGTCGCAGCGTCCTTGCCTACAAATGGTGCATGACAATGATGCTTGCCTGATGAAGTGGTTGTGTAACTGATCGAAATGATGCACTAGGTGGTTCGTGCAGTGCTTGCTGGAGAATGGATGTCCAATAAAATACTAGTTGTTATCACTGTTGTTATATAATCTACTAGTGTGCCTGTCCCAGCCCATCAAAGATGTATTTGTTTCCTAGAGGCTGCTGTAATAATTTATTCCAAACTGGATGGCTTAATACTACGGAAATTTGTTTCTCTCACAGTTCTGGAGGCCAGAAGTCTGAAATCAATGTGTTATCAGGGCCTCACTCCCTCAGAAGGGTTCATGGAAAAATCTTTTCCCCTCCTCTTCCAGCTCCTATAGGCATTCTTTGGTGTTCCTTGGTTTTTAGTCACATTACTCCAGTCTCTGCCTCTGTCTTCACATGGCCTTCTCTTCTGTGTGTCACTGTCCTGTCCTCTTCCTTTGCCTCTTTTTTTTTTTCAGACGGAATCTCACTTTCACCCGGGCTGGAGTGCCATGGCACGATCTCGGCTCACTGCAACTTCTGCCTCCCGCGTTCAAACAACTCTCCTGCCTCAGCCTCCCAAGTAGCTGGGATTACAAGCGCCCACCACCACGCCCGGCTAATTTTTGTATTTTTAGTAGTGACAGGGTTTCACCATGCTGGCCAGGCTGGTCTCAGACTCCTGACCTCAAGTGATCTGCCCGCCTCAGCCTCCCAAAGTGCTGGGATTACAGGCGTGAGCCACCACGCCGGGCCCCTTTGCATCATTCTTATAAAATCACCTGTAAAGGCATTTAGGACCCAACTAGATAATCCTGGATAATCTCCCCCAACTCAAGATCCTTAATCACATCTGTTACTATATAAGGTAATAGTCATTCCTGTGTCATATATAGTAACATTCTTAGGTTCCTGGGATTAGGACAAGGCTGGATCTTGCTGCAGGGTACCATTAAACCCACTATAAAAGATCTTCCTTAGGAAAATGGGCTTGGGAAGGAGGGCTTTTGCTTGCTTCTTATTCAAGAGTCTCAAATCTTGACAGCATTTCATTGTCAGCTGCAAAACTCTCTTTGCTGTCTCTCCCGGGAACCCATTCATGGTCCACCCTGCCAGACCCTGATAGGCAGAGGCCCCATGGTCACCATGTCCCTGGACCTGTGATACATAAACAGCCTGGGGATGAGCCTGTGGGGTGGTGGGATGAGATGGAATGAGCTGTAATGGCTAGAAACATGTAGCTGGAACAAAGGAACTCTTTTATTTTATTTTATTTTATTTTTTTATTTTTATTTTTGAGACGGAGTCTCGGTCTGTCGCCCAGGCTGGAGTGCAGTGGCGCAATCTCGGCTCACTGCAAGCTCCGCCTCCCGGGTTCACGCCATTCTCCTGCCTCAGCCTCCCGAGTAGCTGGGACTAAAGGTGCCCGCCACCGCGCCCGCCTAATTTTTTCTATTTTTAGTAGAGACGGGGTTTCACCATGGTCTCGATCTCCTGACCTTGTGATCCGCCCGCCTCGGCCTCTCAAAGTCTTAAGAAAGATTAAGATCTTTCTTAATCTTGAATCACCTGGATATTATTCCTGATTATGAGGATGCTGTAGAGAGGCCAAACCTTGGGTCACTTGGTCTTATGTTAGGCACCTGTATACAAACCATACCATGAACAGTCTTCACTCTGGACATGAAGTGGCTTTGATGCCCTCAAAACTGTAGAAATAGATGTATGATTCTCAGTCCCTGATCACTGAGAAGGGAGAGATGCCACATTGCACAGTTCAAGGGGGAAATCATGCATTGTGTCCATGAATTTGTGAAGTATGATGGCAACGATGCCCTGGATTTGTGTGTGCAGTGGCAGCTCTGTGAGGGGGTGCAGGGGGTTAGCAAAAAAAGGCCCTGCCCAGGAGATTAGGGGCCTTCCCCAGGCAGTTCCAAACCAGGGATTGATGGGAGTGGAGGTAGAGAGCCTGCCTTTTCTCACTCTAGATTAGCCCCATCACCTTCTCTGCAAATATCCTCACCTCTGATGGGACTCAGTTTTCTCACTGTAAAGTGAGAGTGTCTAGGAGGCTGAATAATGGTCCCCTGAAATATCTATGTCCTATTCCCTGGAACCTGGGAATGTTACCCTGTGTGGCAAAAGGGACTTTGCAGGTGTGATTAAGTTAGGGTCTTGAGATGGGGAGATGGTTCTGGATTATTCGAGTGAGCCCTAAATGTAATCACACATGGCCCTGTGGGAGGGAGGCAAGAGGGAGACTGGACTACAGCAGAGGAGAACTTGATGTGATGTCTGCCACAGAGAGTGAGTGATGCAGCCACAGCAAAGGAATGCCACAGCCACCGGGAGTGTCACTATGGGAAGAGGCAAGAAACAGATTCTCCCAGGAGCCTAGAGCAGGAACCAGTCCTGCCGACATAATGAATTTAGCCCCATAAGACACATTTCAGACTTCTGCCCTCCGGAACTGTAAAGGAATACATTTCTGTCATTGAAGTCACTAAGTATGTAGTAACAATATGCGTCAGCTGCAGCAGGAAATTAATACAAGGGGTTAGACTGCATATGATAACAATGACAATGAAAAGAATGATCACGAAGGGCTCATCTTGCGCCTAGAATTCTATAACACGTTTTACACCTACTTACCCTTAGATCCTAACTACAACCCTGAGAAGTAAGTGTTATTAGTCTCAGGGAACTGAGAATTAGAGAGGTTCATTAACTTTCTCGAGATTAAACAAATAGCAAGTGGAGAGCTGGAATTTAATCTCAGGCTCAGCTGCTTACCTAGCACCTGTGATACCCTGCCTCCCTCTACATAAGCAGTTTCTCCATATACTTTACTTTGTCCTTTTAAGAGGTGTAAAAGATTCCATGACTTACATATCATTTAATTTCTGCTTTCCAACAGAACTCCAAACATCCGTGCATATGCGTGCACATTGGGACTTTTGTCTTGGGAAATGACACCTCAAATTTCTTAGGTGTACTCAAAACTCTGAGTCAAAATTACTTTTAGTTTATGAATACCCAATTTTAATAACGCATAAGAACTCACTCAATAGATAGCTCTATCCATCAGAATGGATAAAAGCATTAAGAAAAATTACCCAAAACTTGAAAATGTGGTGAAAGACAGTGTGTTCTTTCAAAGACTTAGTGAAGCATTGTTTAACAGGCTCTCCCAAGGATGATTTAACTCTCTTGGTCGGTGGTTCTCAAGTTTGTTTTTTTTAGAGACAAGGTTGCCATTGTGTCGCCCAGGGTGGAGTCAATGGTGTAATCACAGTTCACTGCAGTCTCAAACTCCCAGCTCAAGCAATCCTCCCACCTCAGCCTCCCAAGTAGCTGGGACTACAGGGGTGGGTCACCATGCCCAGCGAATTTTCTTATTTTTGTTTATTTTTTTAGAGACAGAATCTTGCTATGTTGCCCAAGCTGATATTAAACTCCTGGCTTCAAGTGATCTTCCTTCTTTGGCCTCCCAAAGTGCTGGGATTACAGATATGAGCCATTATGCCCAGGCTGATTCTCAAATTTTTCATCACAAGACTCCTTTATACTATAAAAAATTAGTGAGGTCTTTCACTGGGCTTCCTGCACGTGTACCCCTGAACTTAGAAGTCGAAGAAAAAACAAACAAAAAATTAATGAGGTATTTACAGTCTTTTTGGTTATATGAATTATATTTGTTGATATTGACCACATTTAGAAATTAAAACTAAAAAGTTCAGAATACTTATTATCGATTCATCTAAAGTAACAATAATAAACCCATTATATATTAATGTAAATAACATTATGAAAAAAATCTGTATTTACCAACTCAAAATAATTTAGAGAGAAGAGTAACAGTGTTTTATATTTTTACAAATCTCTTTAATGTCTGGCTTAACAGAAGGCAGCTAGATTCTCATATTTGCGTCTGCATTCAATCTGGTGTAATAACTAGTCTAGTTGGAGTGTGAGAAGAAATTCCTGCCTCACACAAACATGTGGTTTGGAAGAGAGGCGGGCGGATTTTAATAACTTTTTCAGACCATTGTGGATCTTCTTGTTTGATACTGTACCTAACTTGGCAAATGGTAGTGTCTTAAAGATTAATGATAATATAGGATCTGAAATTTCAGTGAACTTCTCTTTTTTTTTTTTTTTTCTGAGGCAGAGTCTCACACTGTCACTCAGGCTGGAGTGCAGTGGCGCAATCTCGGCTCACTGCAACCTCTGCCTCCCGGGTTCAAGCGATTGTCCTGCCTCAGCCTCCCAAGTAGCTCAGATGACAGGCACCCACCACCACGCCCTGCTAATTTCTGTAATTTTAGTAGAGACGGGGTTTCACCATATTGGCCATACTGGTCCCAAACTCCTGACCTTTGATCTGCCCACCTCGGCCTCCCAAAGTGCTGGGGTTACAGGCGTGAGCCACCATGCCCAGTCCTCAGTGAACTTCTTTTTTTTTTTTTTTTTTTTTGAGACGGAGTCTCGCTCTGTAGCCCAGGCTGGAGTGCAGTGGCCGGATCTCAGCTCACTGCAAGCTCCGCCTCCCGGGTTCACGCCATTCTCCTGCCTCAGCCTCCCGAGTAGCTGGGACTACAGGCGCTGCCACCTCGCCCGGCTATTTCTTTTGTATTTCTTAGTAGAGACGGGGTTTCACCGTGTTAGCCAGGATGGTCTCGATCTCCTGACCTCGTGATCCGCCCATCTCAGCCTCCCAAAGTGCTGGGATTACAGGCTTGAGCCACCGCGCCCGGCCCTCAGTGAACTTCTTAAACTCTGTTACATTAAAGTCCATTGATTTATCTTACACTGAGTGAATCTTTTGCCCACGTATGGATTTTGTAACATCATACCTCGATCATTTGGAAATATATGGTTCGCTGGAGTATATATATCTTCCCAATGTTAATATAATTCATTATATAATAATAAAAAATAATCCCATTTGCTAATACCACAATCAATCGCAGCAGAAAAGTGTTACTATTGGAGGCTGTCCAGGCTCAGAGTGACAGAACAGTTTCAAAATGCTAATTTTTACTCAAAATTCAAATTGTATCACTTTAACAAATTCTGTCAGTACGTTTCCTTGAAGTAACAGAGTCACTTCATTCATTTTTGAGAAACTATCTGCCAAATATTCAAGTATGAGTAAATGTAGTTTTTTAGTCATTTGTTTAAAAAGAAGAACCAATAGTGTTTCCTGAAAAACTCAAATAGCACAACTGCATTTCTTCTAGACACTTGTTGTGCTTCAGTATGCAGCAGAAGTGTTTGATGGGCACCATAGTTTCCCTTTCACCACACATAAAAGGATCCGGGCACGGTGGTTCATGCCTGTAATCCCAGCACTTTGGGAGGCCGAGGCGGGTGGATCACTTGAGGTCAGGAGTTCGAGACCAGCCTGGCCAACATGGTGAAACCCCATCTCTACTAAAAATACAAAAATCAGTCAGACATGGTGGTGTGTACCTGTAGTCTCAGCTACTTGGAAAGCTGAGGCAGGAGAATCCCTCGAGCCCAGGAGGTGAAGGTTGCAGCCAGCTGAGATCATGCCACTGCATTCCAGCTGGGCAACAGAGCGAGACCTTGTCTAAAAGAGGGAAAGAAAAAAGAAAAAGGGTATACTCAAAAAGTCAAGATTTAATAAAATTAAGTTTTTTACTGCTTCATCAAGAACACTAGAGTAAATTCTTTATTTTAAGTTCAGGGGTACATGTGGAGGATGCACAGGTTTGTTATATAGGTAAACGTGCGCCATGGTGGTTTGCTGCACGGATCATTCCGTGACCTAGGTATGAATCCCAGGATCCAGTAGCTGTTCTTCCTGATGCTCTCCCTCCTCCCCATTCACCCTCTGACAGCACCCAGGATGTGTTGTTCCCCTACCACGTGCCCACGCGTTCGTTCTCCTCATTCAGCTCCCACTTGTAAGTGAGAACATGTAGGATGTGCTTTTTTGTGCCTGTATTAGTTTGCTTAGGACAATGGCCTCCAGTTGCTTCCATGTCCCTGAATATGTGTTACGTTTATACATGGCAGTAAAGAATACACTGACTAATAGTTTGGTCCCACCACCTTGTATTGGTACCAATGTGCCAGCAGTTTTATTCACATGGCCTTTGCTGTATCAGTGCAGATGTCAACACAGTTAAAATAAATAAATAAATGAACAAACAAACAAATACATACATAAATAAGGCAAGAGGGCAATTACTATCTTAGTGTTATTATGAAAGTAGGTTTCGGCTGGGTGCAGTGGCTCACACCTGTAATCCCAGCACTTTGGGAGGCTGAGGTGGGCGGATCATTAGGTTAGGAGTTCGAGACAGCCTGGCCAAGATGGTGATACCCCATCTCTACCAAAAATACAAAAAATTAGCTGGGCATGGTAGCGTGGCCTATAATCCCAGCTACTCGGGAGGCTGAGGCAGGAGAATTGCTGGAACCTGGGTGGCAGAAGTTGCCGTGAGCTGAGATCGCACCACTGCACTCCAGCCTGGGCAACAGAGCAAGACTCCATTTCAAAAAAAATGAAAAAAGCATGTACCTCTTGAGAAGTTTCAGACTCCACCCCGCCAGGGCCTCTTTACCACGCTTTGAGAACCTCTGCTCTAAGATACTGTCTAGCTCTAAGGATTCATGACCCTTTCCTAGCACCAGATTACCTCAATGACTTTATCTAAACCTTTCTTCATAACTCGTGTCATAAAGACAGAAGAGTAGCCCTAATATTCCCGTTAGCCTCTCCTTCCATCGAGATTCTGAAAGAAGGAATGTGAAGTATGACTGAGGGGAGGGCCAGGAGAGGGGTCATTCAAACATGAGCACCCACTCACACCTGCCCCCAGCCTTGGATACCAACACTGGGTGGTAGAACAAAGAGGACAATGACCTTTATCAAGGTCCCATAGGGTGTCTCAGGCCCTTCCAAGCTCTTTCTGAGCAGAGTTTTCAGGAAACATCCTCCTTTTTGCACGACTATTTATCTCTTTTTCCAATTAATTTCTCCTGACAATTACCACTGGCCACATAAGTAGTGATTTCTGTTCTAGATCAGCCTCTCCATAACTATTTATAAACCTACATGAAGTCATTCCCCTTTTCAGTGCAAGATGACTGATTTAAAAAAAAAAACAAAACTACTAATTATGTCAGTTCATAGAAACGGAATTTCAAAGGGTAGTTTGTGGACAGAGTGACCTGAGAGATAATTATTTCCTCTTGCACCTCATTCTCTAACCACCCAGAAGCCTTTATCACCACCTCCTCATCCCTGATTAGTGACTTTGAAGAATCAGCAGGGACTCAGAGAGTTGGGGAAGGAAGAAGGGATGAGATTTGCATCAAGGCACAAGGTTTTTAGAGTATTAATAAATCCCCCAAATGTGTCAGCTGCAGGGCTCGGGATGAGATTAAGAAATCTGTAAAAAGCCTGTGAAATAAATGTCAGAGAAGAGGCTGTTTAGGGTTTGGTATCAGATTGAAACTGGTAAGATTTCACCACAGTAAAAATAGGTAAATCCAACCCATCTCAGCCTTCTTCCTCTGGAGCCACCAGGAGGACGTTCCCTGCAACCTTGAGGATTTAGTCAAATGGGTATAAAGGAGTTGAGTTAAAACATTCTCCCAAAGCAAGCCAAACAGCAACAGACTGTGCAGGCTGAGAATGTCTCTATTCCCATCCTCCCTGTCAATTAGTCCCTTATCTGTTTAACACATTTTATTGCTTTAGCATCTGCTCCAGCGGTAGTGGAATCAGCTCTGCACAGGAAGCAGAGGGAGCCTCCATAAAAGCAGGTGAGGACCAGGCACAGTGGCTCACACCTGTAATCCCAACACTTTGGGAGGCC
>NW_012107031.1:583169-584109 GCF_000951045.1 Mandrillus leucophaeus
AAAAAAAAAAAAAAAATGCAGGTGAGAATCAAATACCTAACACTTTCAGTTCAGGCGGCAGAAGTTGCAGTGAGTCAAGATCATACTACTGCGCTCCAGCCTGGGCAACAAAGTGAGACTCTGTCTCCAAAAAAAAAAAAAAAAATGCAGGTGAGAATCAAATACCTAACACTTTCAGTTTTTAAAGACCGAGAGTGGCCCAGCATGCTAGCGTACTGCTTAGCATCTCTGGAAGACTTCAACACATATAATTCCAATCTTATTCAAAAACCATGTAAAGAATAGAAAAAGAGGACATTATAACCTGATGCTAAAAGTAGACAAAAAATACAGGTCAGGTCAATCTCACAAGCAGACATACAAAAGCCCTAATAAGTCTTATGATGTATAAAATTGTATAAAGGTATAAAAATAATTACTACATCATGGTCAAGTTTATTCCAACTATGCAAACATGGCGAAACATCAGAAAAATCTGAAAATGCAATCCACTATATGAACAGATTAAGAATAAACAAACAAAAGATACATTCCTCATACTGAAAAGCATTCAACAAAATTCCCTATGCATTGGTGATTTAAAAAATAAAAAAATGAAACTCTAGGAGCCAGCCAGGAGCAGTGGCTCACGCCTGTACTCCCAGTACTTTAGGAGGCCGAGGTGGGCAGATCACCTGAGGTCAGGAGTTTGAGACCAACCAGGCCAACATGGTGAAACCCCGTTTCTACTAAAAATACAAAAATTAGCTGGGCGTGGTGGCGCGCACCTGTAATCCCAGCTACTCACGCAGCTGTGGCATGAAAATCACTGGAACCTGGGAGGTAGAGGTTGTTGTGAGCTGAGATCCTGCCACTGTACTCCAGTCTGGGCAACAGAGCAAAACTCCATCTGAAAAAAAGAAGAAAAGAAGAAGGAAGGAAGGAGGGAAGGAGGGAAGGA
>NW_012107031.1:584269-602224 GCF_000951045.1 Mandrillus leucophaeus
AGAAAGAAAGAAAGAAAGAAAGAAAGAAAGAGAGAGAGAGAGAAAGAAAGAAAGAAAGAGAGAGAAAGAAGGAAAGAGAAAGCAAGCTAGCTCTTAGAAAACTTGGACTATAAGAGAATTTCCTAAATCTAATAAAGGTGTCTACAGATCCTTAAGAAAAGTACTGACAAAATACTCCAAGTATTCCCTGTAATTTCTGGAGCAAGAAAAAGGTTTTTCACTATTACTATTCATAAAATTATTCCAGAAGTTTGAAAAGCACAATAAAATAAGGATAAGGGTGGCTTATGCCTGTAATTCCAGCGCTTTGGGAGGTCAAGGCAGGCTGAGACCAGCCTGGCCAACATTTGTCTATACCAAAATACAAAAATTAGCCAGGTATGGTGGCGGGCGCCTGCAATTCCAGCTATTCAGGAGGCTGAAGCAGAAGAATTGCTTGAACCCGGGAGGCAGAGGTTGCAGTGAGCCAAGATCATGCCCCTGCACTCCAGCCTGGGTGACAGAGCAAGACTCCATCTCAAAATAAACAAATAAATAAAATAAAATAAGGATAAGGGAAAAAGAAATATATGGATTGGAAATGGAGAAGGAAAACTGTGATGGTTCACAATCGATTAAATTATTGACAAAGAAAATCCACAGATAAATAATTGTCATAAACAAAAGAGCTCAGCAAGTTTTTTGGATATAATAGTACCACACAAAAATCAAATGCATATCTGTATATCATCCCACAAAAAGTTATCGTATGTGATTTTAAAAGAACAAATGTATATAATAGTTAGGAGCACAAATTGTACAGCTGTGTTTCCCAAATTAAAATTCCAATTCTGTCACTTACTTGCTGTATGACTTTGAGTGAATTACCTAAGCTTTCTGTACCTCAGTTTTCTCATCTGTAAAAGTGAGGAGTAACAACAGTGATACCTACTTTATAGGATGGTTAAGAGAGTATTTGAGCTAATATATATAAAGTTCTTAGGGCTATGCCTAGCACACTGTATTTGCTGTATATTTGATTATAATTACAATTGTAATACTAAAAGTTTTTACAAAAGATATGTAAAAACATTTTTAACAATTATAAAATTGTACTGACAGATAATTAGAATGACTTAAATAATGGAGAGACACCATATTTATGATTAAAGACAATATCCTTAAGATGTCAATCTTCCCTACATTGATCTAAATTCAATGTAATTTCTATCAAAATCCTGACAGAGTTGCTCAAGGATATAAACAAGCTTGTTTGAACATTTAAATGGAACAACAGTCATCTAGGAATCTTTAAAGCCATATGACTTTGAAGTAGATTAAAGAAAAGGACACGTCACACTAGGTAAAAAGATGTGTCATAGGATAAAGCAATTCAGACAGGTATTGACAAAGGAATAAACAAATAGAGCAATGGAACAACATAGAGTCCAGAAATACACCCACAAATCTAAGGAGACTTAACATAAAACAGGGCGTCATCGCATACCAGTGCAGCAATGAAGATACTTAAACAATTAAATGGTGCTGGGTTTACTTGCTTATTTATACAGGAAATCAGATCTCTGCAAACATAACACATACAAATAAATTCCAGATGTAATTAAGACACAAATGTGTAAAGCAAAACTTTAACTCTTCAGAAGAAAAAGTAGAATATCTGTACCCCTGACCTCGGGGTAAGGAAGGATTTCTTAAATAAAGCATAAATTGTAGTGATTTATGAGAATACATAAGTTTGACAGAATTTAAATAAAAATTTAAATACACTTTGTCTATTAAAAAACACAACACACTAAGTGAAAAGATAAGCCAAAAGCTGGGAGAAGATGCTTAGAATGCATATATGTGTCAAAGAACTAAAATATAGAATATATCAAGAACTTTGACAAATATAAAAAAGGCCAACAACCAATGGAAAAATGACCAAATGACATGAACAAACATTCCATAGAAAAGTAGATACGAATAATTAATAAACATAGGAGAAGATGCTCAATCTCCCTGGTAATCAAAGAAGTGCAAAGCAAGAACACAATAATACCATTTCAAACCCATCAGGCTGGGAAAAAGAAAAAGCTTGATAATGCCTTACGTTGATGAAGACATGGAGTTCTAGGGACTCATAGGCTGTGGGTGGGAGTGAGACATTGAAATAACTGTTTTGAAGATCACTTGGATGAAATCCCTTTGACCTTTCAACCCAGCAATTCACTCCTGATGCTGTACTTAGAAAACTTCCGGCATGTATGAACAAGGATACATGTACAAGAATGTCCATGATCGCATTATTTATTGCAAGGAAAATTGAGTACATGTCCATCAGCAGGAGAAAGAGGAAATAAATTATGATATAGACATTGTGAAAGGAAAATATCTTGGGCCCCCAAAATCACTAAGGGAAACTCAAGCTGGGAACTGCTTAGGGCAAACCTGCCTTCCATTCTATTCAAAGTCACCCCTCTGCTCCCTGAGATAGATGCATATCTGATCCCTCCTTTAGAAAAGCTAATCAGAAATTGAAAAGGGCCAGGCATGGTGGCTCACACCTGTAATCCCAGCACTTTGGGAGGCCAAGGCTGGTGGATCACCTGAGGTTAAGACTTCAAGACCAGTCTGACCAATATGGTGAAACCCCATCTCTACTAAAAATACAAAAATTAGCCAGGCATGATGGCATGCACCTATAGTCACAGCTACTCGGGAGGCTGAGACAGGAGAATTGCTTGAACCTGGGAGGCAGAGGTTGCAGTGAGCTGAGATCGCACCACTGCACTCCAGCCTTGGTGACAGAGCAAGGCTCCACCTCAAACATACAAACAAACAAAAACACAAGTTAAACAGAGCTAGTATGAACTCAGGGAGACCTTCCCCCTCTTGCCATAACCTCAATGCAGCATAGCCATGAATTACCAGATATTTACAGAATGGTTTTCCTAAATTCTCTTTTCTCTTTTCGTAGTCTCAGCTAATTGAGACCCCCCACTCTCTTCCAATGGAATCCTATTTCATTGTCCTAAATTTAGGTGGCTAAGAATCTTCAAAGGCTAATGTGTATTATGTTTGCCATGTAAATTTAAGAATACCAAAGCAAACAAGACTCTTGAACAAGATATGATTAGAAACTGTCTCTTTCAGCCCTTTGTAATATGAGTTATCAGGAGAGAGAAAGAATGTGAAATTTGGAGGATACTGAAGAAGTTACAATAATAACAATACATAAAATATTGCAAGTTTCTTGTTCTTAGCAGGCTTAGAATGGATCTTGGATGAGTCCAATGGCTTGGTGCCTGCTAAGAGATCAATAAAATCTAAGATTCCTCAAGTTTTTCATTGCTCTGCAACGTTGAGCCATAGCTATTGGCAGATGGACTCCAGGAGTTATAACTCCTGTGACTAAGGGTTAAAAAAGGGACCAGATGGCCAGTTGCGGAAGATATTATAGATAGAGTGATTGCTAGGAGAGTAGTATGCTGTGTGAAAATCAAAGGTGACTAAATAGATGGGAACAGGAGGTAATCCACTTAAATCAGGTGTTCACTGAAAGCTGCCTTGTGCCTAGCAGTGAACTGGGCACTACTGGCAAATAAAAGCTGTAAGGTATAGTTCACATTGGAGGAGCTATCGTCAAGTCGAAAGGCATGACAATTTCATGTAGTCAAGACTTGATCTGGTGCTAAGTTGTGTGGACTTACCATACAGTTTATAAGAGATCAGGATGTGTGGCGGTTTTGTATTGTCCAACTTGGCTGAACTGGAACTGTGGTTTCCCAAATCCCTGCCTCTGGCTCCACACTGGAACTGGTCACAGGTGAAATCTGCACCTGTGACCAGAGCAGCTTTATGCTCTGAAGGTTAGTGCTGGCACTGTATGCTGGCACTCCTCATGCACATTGTTGCTCATCTGCTGGCTCATGTTGTTGGCAGGGGTAGCTCCTGAGTCTTTGATTCCTCCAGATTTCACCAGGTCCTCTTCTGCAGCATCTCTGAGCCCTGAGACAGGTGCATATGCAGCTCTGTGGCAAAGAGCAGCAGCTTTTTCTGGAAGTCACCCACATCATCAAGGTTGGAGGCAGTGAGAGAAAGATGCAAGTTCCAACTTGCCCACATGGATTCTAGTTAGCCTTTGTGGGTTCCAAATTATCTTCATTCTTCTCTATTTCACATTCAGGTTCTCTACCCAGTTTCTGGCCTTCCCAAACTAGAGCAACTTCAGGTCCAGCCGCAGAAGTAAACGCAACAGGCTTACATAGGCTTCTTCATCACCTCCTGCTATTGCATGACGTCTAGTCCAATTGCTCACGGTGGGATTGCTTCCCTAACAAAACTGTGAGGGTAGACCATGGAACAGTAGAGTCAGGCAGAAAAGGTTGCAGGTTCCTTAAAAGCTTAGCTTTATAAATCACCAACATACTAACTGCTTTCTAATGCTACTTTCCAAACCTCACTCATCCATGACTGTGGGATGGACTCTGCTCCATTACAGGCCAATATCATTTCCATTTCAGTTCACGCCAGCTTCTAATGTCTATTCCTGAGCCAGTCCCAGGCAACCTTTTCTATACTATGTCTGACGCCCATAGCCTTCTTGTGTTTGAAAAACCCAGCAGAGTCTATGAAAACCCCCAGAAATAAAGGGAGTTTGAAGCAGCTGTATTCATATAGTTTAGTACAATCACTAGAATGAGATTTGGACTTGGAAGTTATCATTGAGAATGAATCCTGACTCCACACTTTCTAAGCACTGGGCTTTAGTCAAGCTGTTTTATTTCTCAGAGCCTCAGTTTCCTGATCTGTAAAATGGAGGTATAATCCCTCCATTGTCAGATTTCTATTATATAAGGATAAAATAAGAAAATGTAGGTAAATTACTATTATTTTCAAGTGCTCCATGATACACATACACACACATACACACACACACACACACACACACACACAGAGCAGCCTATCTCTCCCATTAGGACTGATAGGAGTTCATTATGTTGGACACTGTGTATTATCCCCAGTAACTAGGATACTCTATAGGATACTCTATATGTTTAATGCTCTATATAATGAAAAACTGGGCAGATGGATACAGTAATGACATTTTTTTTTTTGCTTCGCTAAGCATCTCCAGGATAGAAAAGTCAATGGGAAAGAAATGGACCTGGAAACCAAGACTTGGAAGCAGAAGTTGAGTCAAGGACACACCTGCAGAGAAATCACTCAAAACTGCCACAGCATCAGGCTCTGCCAAGTTTTTGTCCTTGATGCTCCAGAGTTTGATCTTCAAGCACGACACGGTCACATGTTTCCTTCACAGATGTTTACAGTCTTCCAATCCTTCTTGCGAACACAATGTCATTAGATTTTTGCAATAGCCCGCTAAGGTAGGAAACACGACTATTAGTGTCCTCATTTCACAAACAAGGAAAGTGAGGTTTAGAGAGGCCGAGCAAGCTGCTCTGATGTCTCACCAAGTGCTGGTTCCATCATGTGGCACGGCCTGGCCAACGCGAAGCAGGGATGCGAATAAGAACCACACTGGCTGTGAGCAACTGCTTTTCCATTGCAACGAAATCACGGAGACTGCATCCCGCTCTTGTGTAACAAGCAGGAGGCTTCCAGGAGGGGAGCCGAGCTTCTAATTCTGAGCCTGCTTTTATTCGCTGCCATTTGGCTTGGAGAAAGGGAAATGTGGGGCTTTACACCGAAAAAGATTGAAGTTTGAATCTCGACTCTGTCACTCTCTGTATAACCTTAGGCAAGTTACTTCATCTCTTTGAGTCATCATTTTGCAATCTACAAAAATGGGATGATATTCAATGTTGAAGCTTACTTGAGATGACTTAGCAAAGTACGTGGAACCTAGATGGAGTTCAATCAATAACAATTCTCCATTTTCTCTCCCCTATGCATTTCTTCCTTTGTGAACTGGAAAGAAACACTATACCATAAGAGCATGGACTTTGCAGCCAGACGGACTGGGTTTCCATTCTAGCTCAGCTATTTGTTGGCCGTGTGACCTTGGGCAAATTATTTAACCTTGCTGTGCGTTAGTTTGCTCTTCTGTAAAATGGGGATAATGATAGTACCGACCTCACTGGGTTGTAATGAAGATAAAATGAGTTAACATTTGTAAAGTGCTTAGAACGCCTACTGGCATAGAGTAGGTGTTATATATATAGCTTTTGAATAAAAAATAACCAGCCTCACAGAACATTTGTGAAAAAGACACCTGTGAAAATATTTTTGAAAGTTAAAAGAACTAGACCAAGAAAGAGAAATACTGAAGCATCTCCCTGAAGCAACAGGAAGTATGGAGTCCTTACAATTTCATAGGCACTGCATAAGATACAAATGATTAGGTCAGAATCATTCATTCAGTAGACATTTGTTGTGTGTCTATTATGCACCAGGCCTTTTGCTAAGCCCTAGCTAGAGATTACGATGGTTAGCAACAGAGCCAAGGCCCTTGCCCTTGTACAGCTACCATTCGGGGGAAAGGGAGGTGGAAATTTTAGGAAAAAGGAAAAAATAAACCAATAGGATAGCTACACTTTGTAATAAGTGCTTAGAAGGCAACAGATGCTTCACTATGATCATGGACAAAGGCAGGAAAGGATGCTTTAGATAAAGGCCTCAATGAAGGTTTCTCCAAAAAGATGACACAGGCTGAGACCTAAAGACTGTGGAGGTTTTGTTCATGGAACTTAAAACAGCCTAGTGGGGTTGGAAGGATTCCACAGGAGCATAAATATGGAGATTCTAACCGAACCTTCCTCACAGGACTGTTCTGAGGAGTAAACAAAATGTAGTATGAGAAACGCCTGGCACAAGGCCTGGCGCATAGTAAATGCTAAACATCCTTACTGTCTTCCTGGGAAGGCACATCACTCACAGCAGCACCCGTGGCCCCTGCATGGTCAGCTAGAGCACCGTTCTGGGGCCAGCCCCACCTCTTCGAACAGCATCCACGCAGGAATTCATTCGGTGCCTTACTCAAATCAAGACACATTGATTTAGTGTATTATGAGCCACCTAAAAGATATAAATGATACAAATATGACTCCAACTCTGCCTTCCAGGGACTTACAGCCTGATGGGGGAAATGGAAACATCCAAATTCCCAAGGGCACAGCCTGGTGTCTAAGGAAGTAACACTGTTCACTTTGGAACTAAGGATGGGGTAGCCTGTAGATTCTCACAAGACATGGGACAGTGAGTCAGGAATGTCTGGCTATGTGGGGAAGGGGTTGCCACACATCAGATGAGCTTCCAGTTTGCCAGTGTGCTGGATCAATGAGTGATAACATAATACCTGGCCCATTGCACAAGGCCCACGGGCAAGCCCTGGGGCATAGAGTTGGGAGGGATGTGAACCGAAAGAATAGAGAATCCAGACGCTGAAGATGGACAAACTGTCACACCACCGGCCCCAGGGCAAGAGTGCAGGAGCCAGAGAGCATAAAAAGCATAGCCATTCTTTCCCAGCTTCAGAGGAAACCACAATCCAAAGGTGCCCGGAGCATTCCAGCTTCCAGTCCTCTGCTGACGTTGGCCCCTGCCTGGAATTCTCTTTCTGTTCCCCACATTCCAGACTCAGTGCCCAGCTTGCAAGTTCCTTTCTGTTTCTCTAACTGTTACAGTCCACAGTCATCGCCACTACTCCCTCAAACTGTCACAACCTGTGTCTGCAACACTCAGATCCTTCTTTCATCAGACCATCATGTATTAGGCACCTGCTGCATGCAGAATTCAGTGCTAAGTGCTAGAGATAGAACATATGCAATATACTGTCCAAGGTGCCAGGAAAATCAGGCAGACATCCTGCCCTCAACACAAGGTCAGCGCTGAAAGAGATACAAGTAAAGGGAATGGGACAGTGGCAAAGAAAAGATTTCATGCTTCCACTGTTTCCTGTTTCCCCACACCACATTGCCAAGCCCTTCTTTCCTTTATTTATTTGTTCATCGAAAAATATTTACTGAGTGCATGCTTCCAAGTGATTAGAGCACTTCAGTGAATAAAACAGACCAAACCCATCAGTGAGGTGATATTTTAGTGAAGGCATGAAAGAGGTAAGGAGACAATCACATGGACATCGGAGGGAGGAGTGATACCGTGCAAAAGCCCTGAGGTAAGCACAGTCTGGGACCATGGGGAGGTCGGAGTGGCTGGAGCAGAGTGAACTAGGAGAAACTAGAAGGGAGTGGAGGACAAGAAACAACAGATGAGTCATTGAAATGCCTTTAGCTATTACTCTGAGCAAAGTCGGGAGTCTCTGGGAGATTTTGTGTCGAAGAGAAACATGATGTAACTTACATTTAGGAGGCTGGTGCAATAGTACAGGAAAGAGATGATGGTGACTTCCACCAGGTGAGAAGCAAAGTAAAGATAGATTGATTGAGTTTTTGATGTATCACACTTTTACTACAACAGCAGATGTATTTGTTTGTTTGTTTTGTTTTTGAGACAGAGTCTCACTCTGTTACCCAGACCGTTGTGCAGTGGTGCAATCTCAGCTTACTGCAACCTCCGCCTCCCGGGTTGAAGTGACTCTCCTGCCTCAGCCTCCCAAGCAGCTGGGACTACAGGGGCATGTCACCACGCCTGGCTAACTTTTTTGTATTTTTAGTAGAGGCAAGGTTTCACCATGTTGGCCAGACTGGTCTTGAACTCCCGACCTCAGGTAACCTGCCAGCCTCAGCCTCCCAAAGTGCTGGGATTACAGGCATGAGCCACTATGCCCAGTCAAGAGTAGGTTTATTTTATTTTATTTTATTTTTTACATTCAATAGCTTTAGTAGTTAGTACAAGTGGTTTTTGGTTACATGGATCAACTGTACAGTGGTGAAGTCTGGGCTTTCAGTGTTCCCACCACCTGAATAGTGTACATTGTGCCTGATGCGTATCTTTTTTATCCCTCCTTTCCCTCCCACCCTTCCCACTTGAGTCTCCAGTGTCCATTATACCACACGTATGCCTTTGAGTACCAGCTTAGCTCCCACTTATAAGCAAGAACATGAGGTATTTGGTTTTCTGTTCCTGAGTTACTTCACTTAGAATAATGACCTCCAGATCCATCCAAGTTACTGCAAAAGACATATTTCGCCCTTTTTGTGGCTGAGTAGTATTCCATGGTGTATATATATCACATTTTTTAAATCTAGTCATCAGTTAATGGGCACTTGAGTTGATTCTATGTCTTTGCAATTGTAAATTGTGCTGCAATAAACATACATGTGCACGTTTCTTTTTGATATAATGACTTCTTTTCTTTTGGTTAGATTACCTAATAGTGGGATTGCTGGTAGATTAAATGGTAGATCTACTTTTAATTCTTTGAGAAATCTCCATGCTGTTTTCCATAGAGGTTGCACTAATTTCTTGCTGATTTGTTTGGGTTCCTTGTAGATTCTGGATATTATCCTTTGTTAGATGTACACTTTGCAAATATTTTCTTCCATTTTGTAGGTTTTCTGTTTACTCAGAAGCTTTTTAGTTTAATTAGGTCCCATTTTTTAATTTTTGTTTTTGTTGCATTTATCTTTGGGGTCTTAGTCATAAATTCTTTGCCTATGTTAATGTTCAGAAGAGTTTTTCCTAGGTTTTCTTTTAAAATTTGTATGGCTTCAGGTCTTAAATTTAAGACTTTGATCCATCTTGGGTTGATTTTTGTATATGGTGAGAGAGAGAGATCCAGTTTCATTCTTCTACATGTGGCTTGCCAGTTTTCTCAGCACCATTTATTGAATATGGTGTCCTATCCCCAGTGTAAGTTTTTGTCTGCTTTGTTAAAGATCAGCTGGTTCTAAGTATTTGGCTTTATTTCTGGGTTCTCTGTTTTGCTCCACTGGTCTATGTGTCCACTTTTATATCAATACCCTGCTGTTTTGGTTACTATAGCCTTATAGTATAATTTGAAATCAGGTAATGTGATGCCTCTAGATTTGTTCTTTTTGTTTACAATTGTTTTGGCTAGTCAGGCTCTTTCTTGTTTCCATACTAATTTTAGAGCTGTTTTTTCTAATTCTGTGAAAGTGACAGCATCCTTTTATGATAAAAACCCTCAACAAACTAGGCATAGAAGGAATATACCTCCGAATAATAAAAGTCATCTATGAAAAACCCACAGCCAACATCAATTTGAACAGGGGAAAGTTGAAAGCATTCCCTTTAAGAACTGGAACAAGACAGGAATGCCCACTTTCACCACTTCTATTCAACACAGTACTAGAAGTCCTAGCCAGAACAATCAGGCAAGAGAAACAAATAAAGGGCATCAAAATTGGAAAAGAGGAAATCAAATTATCTCTGTTTGCCAATGATATGATCTTATACCTAGAAAACCCTAAAAACTCCTCCAAAAGACTCTTATATTCGATAACTGAATTCAGTAAAGTTTCAGGTTACAAAATCAACGTACATAGATCACTAGCACTGTTATATATCAACAATGACCACACTGAGAATCAAATCAAAAACTCAATCACTTCTACAATAGCTACAAAAAAAAAATAATAAAATACCTAGGAATATACTGAACCAAGGAAGTTAAAGATCTCTACAAGGAGAACTACAAAACACTGATGAAAGAAATTATAGATGACACAAACAAATGGAAAAACATCCATTTGGAAGAATGGATGGAAGAATCATGGATTGGAAGAATCAATATCCTGAAAATGACCATAGTGCCCAAAGCAATCTACAGATTCAATGCAATTCCTATCAAAATATCAACCTTGGCCGGCCACGGTGGCTCATGTCTGTAATCCCAGGACTTTGGGAGGCCGAGGCTGGTGGATCAACTGAGGTCAGGAGTTTGAGATCATCCTGACCAACATGGAGAAACCCCGTCCCTACTAAAAATACAAAAATTAGCCTGGCGTAGTGGCACATGCATGTAATCCCAGCTACTCAGGAGGCTGAGGCAGGAGAATCGCTTGAACCCAGCAGGCGGAGGTTATGGTGAGCTAAGATCGGCCTGGGCAATAAGAGCGAAACTCCGTCTCAAAAAAAAAAAAAAAAAAAACAAAAAAAAAAAAAAAAAAAATTCTTTTTCACAAAAACATAGTTTTAAATTTCATCTCCCTCCCTAATTCTTAGGATCATCAGAGCATACGATTAATGTTGAATTAAAAACTGATTGATTGGCTGGGCGCAGTGGCTCATGCCTGTAATCCCACACTTTGGGAGGCCGAGGTGGGCAGATCACCTGAGGTCGGGAGTTTGAGGCCAGCCTGACCAACGTGGAGAAACCCCGTCTCTACCAAAAATACGGGGTGTGGTGGCACAAGCGTCTATCCCAGCTACTCGGGAGGCTGAGGCAGGAGAATCTCTTAAACCCAGGAAGCAGAGGTTGCGGTGAGCCGAGATCGCGCCATTGCACTCCAGCCTTGGCAACAAGAGCAAAACTCCAACTCAAAAACAACAACAACAACAACAACAACAACAAAACCGATTGATTGAACTGAAGGAAAACAACCCCCGAACAGAACTTTGAATCTGAGCTCCCGCCAGCTACGAGGTCCCATTGCACCACTGAGGGCAGACATACTAAGTGAGGCCATGAAATCTGCCCTCTTCAGGCAGGGTCAGGATGGTGCTGACCTCGCTGCAGCCTTTGTTGTGAGCACTGAGCAGGCAGTCTGGACACAGTGCACGTGGGCCCAATGTTTTATTCACTGGGGCCAAGAGCCACCAGAGGGATGCTTATATTTGCACAGGAAAGCCTCGAAAATGTGAACAAACATGAACTTCCATCATACCACAAGCTTCTAACTTTATCAAACAGCTTCAAAATTAAAAGAGACGTCCAAAGGCCCATCTCCTGCCCTCCCAGTCTGCCATACTCCAAGGGCTGCCCTGGAGTTCAGTTCAGAGGCCTCGTCAAGAGACGTTCATAGACCTCAGAGGGGTAAAATGCGATGTTTCAGAACTAGTCCCAGCTTGTGAAATCCAGTGTGCACTGGAATGCAGAAGGAGATGATACGAGTGAATATTGAGAGAGAAATCAATTTACCATGGGCTGGATCAGCTCACTTTGCCTGAGTCTCACTCTGCCCCTTCCCCCAAATTCTACAGACTCATCAGAGCAAAGTATTCTGTGCTGATTCTGGCTGCAGAGCCAGGGAAGTGAAGAACAGAACAGCAATCTTTATGATCACACAAAATCTGTTAGAACTCATTCTGCAGAATTCTCCAGGAATTCATCTAGGTGAGAAACTGCCAGGGGATGGAGAAAAACTCGGGGTCTTAGCTGGTTTTGTTGCCCCAACCAGCCTGTCCGAAGGACCCGCCCCCTGCTGTCACTGTTACATTCCCACGTTTAGTTCCTTCATAGCACTTACCACTGTTTGAAATTATTTGTCTACCAGTTTAGATTTGTCTTCTCCTAAGAATATAAGCTCAGTGACAGCAGGGATTTTATCTGATTTATTTGCCATCTTGTTCATCCCTCTAGAACAGCATATAATTTGCCCTGGATAATTATTTGTTGAAGAGATAAATGAGCAAGTGAATAAATGTTTTCAGTAGCTTGAGACAGCCTTTGCATAGGAACAGTCCTGTAACCCCATCTGCAGCATCCATTACCGTCAAAGAAAAAGCATAACAACCTCCATTCATCTAATACTTAAACAATTTTCATAGCATTTAGTATGTGTTATCTGATTTAATCCTCACAGCAAATTTGGGAGATAAGTATTATCATTTCAGTTTTACAGGTGAGAAAACTGAATCTCTGAAATGTTCAATGACATCCTCAAGATCACATAACTGATAAATGGCGGAACTAGAACTCAAATAGCCAAGTCCAAGTTCAGTGTTTAGTCCATGCTTGAGAAACAGTTTAAAAGAAATGAGCCAACTTCATATCCAGATCCTTTCTAATTTATGTATTTACATCACCCAAGATAGAGTGAAACCTCATCTCTTTGCTCTGGAAAAGATGTGGCCCATTGGAGAGAGCTTGGGCCGAAGCCCAGACCAGAGCTGCAAGAACCAGTCATGTAATGTTGGACAAATCTTGGCACCTCTCAGTGGGACCCTGTTTCTTCTTCTTTCAAGTGGGTGTAATAACACTTGACTTGTCTGCTTCACAGTGTGCCATGAGCGTTCAATTTAAAAAGATGAAAAGTGCCACCAAGATGTAAGCTCAACAATACAACAGGATGCTGGGGCTTTTGTGTCCTAGCGCTCCCTTTTTGGAGATCCAACCATGAAGGGTCCTCAACTCCCCTCACCCACCTTATTATCCTGGTGACTTTGCTTTTCCCCACATCTCAGCCTCCCTAAAGAGGTCATATATAGAAATATATAATGGTGATAATCACTCATCTTTATGAATATACTAAAGCTACTGAATTGTAATCTTTAAATATGGTGTGTGAATTATGTCTCAATTTTTAAAAAGAGACAATGTCTATGGCCCAGGTAAGAGGCACACCAAGACCTACCTAGGATTGGGAATAAGGAGGAGAAAAATTAATTATAGCAGATTTTGGGAAAGAAGAAGGAGCCAAATACGATTACGGCTTTAAGCCTAGAAATGAGGGAAAATGGTGGTGCCCTTAACAGAAAGAAGGGCAAGCAAGTCTGTGAGAGACGGTGATTAGCTCAGTATAGGACATATTGAGTACAAGAGTTCAAGGGGCCACACAGGTGCACAAGCACATCAGAAAGCTGGAAAATCAGCCCTGAATTTCTGGAAATGGTAAAGAGTTGGGAACTACCTACCTCAAAGTCATGATTAAAGACTAGAGACAAGATGAGCCTTCTCAAGATTGTTTTAAAAAAAGAGCCAGCAGAGATTTTTCTCCAATATTTCAAGTCTTCTCTAAATTGGCGAGCCCCACTTCTTGTCCATTTATGGATACTTTGTGTACAGTTGCATCTGATTAGATCTGGAGTGTGTCCCATCTCATTTTCTAAAGGACTTTCTCTGTTCATCCCATTTTATAGATCTTGCAATTTACTATATATTTCATATGAAACATGGCAGTTTGCTTCCAGATTAATTACAAATATGGTTTCTGTGCCTCACAGTCTACATGAGAAGCAGACAGACTTTAGGCACAGCTATTAACTAGTTATAATTTGTATGTTCTTAGGAAAATATTTGTTGGTGTGATTTTTCCAAAGCAGAATCATCAAAAATATAGTTATTTGAAAGCTCTACCTGATCATTAACTGAATCTCCTGTATGTCTACTTCTGTTATCTTTTTCCTCTTGGGGTTTGGACATGTGGTTCAGTTTTTAGATGACTTACAATTTTTGATTGGGTGCCTGACATTGTGAACAAAACTTGTAGAGGCTCTAGATGACATTGTTTTTCTTTTCTTCAAGCAGATAAAGAGCCAGTAGATCACATTGAGCCTGTCCAGGTTCCATTTTAGGCTTTGTTACTGCTGATCTATTTCTATTTTTCTCTTACTCTTAGAGCACAGTGATTACTCTGAGAGAACTGCTGTAGGGTACAGCCCTTGCTCCTATGCCTCGGGCCTCCTGAGGTCTTAACTGACATCTCAAGGTGTTGTTTACCAAGCCTCATCCATCTTGGTAAGACAATGCTATCTCCTCAGCACCATTCATGACTGAAATCTCTGCTCACTTCTTCAGCCTCCCTGCTGCTATATTCTTCCGGAAATCTTGGAATCTCACTCAGCACATGTGCAACTGAGAAATCATCTGATGGCTTCAGGGAATCCTTCTGCATATTTGGGGACTCACTTCTCTGTGGTTCTCTCCTCTCTGGCAGTCCCCAACACTGAGGAGACCTCTGTCTACTTAGCACAGGGGGGTGATGCTTTCTGCCTGGGCTTTAGTCCCCTTGCTGAGAATGAAAAAACATCCTCAGGTCGTAATCACATGTGGCAGATGTGGAGCCCATTTGATTTGCTGCCCATCTCTCAAGGATCACAGCTCCTTGGCTTCCTGACTGTGTTGATTGTTCTCCAAAGCTTTCAAATGTGTTTTTAAATATTCAGTCTCACTTGGCACAATGGCTCATGCCTGTAATCCCAGCACTTTGGGAGGCCGAGATGGGTGGATCACCTGAGGTCAGGAGTTCAAGACCAAGCCTGGACAATATGGTGAAACCCCGTTTACTAAAAATACAAAAATTAGCCAGGCATGGTGGCGCGTGCCTATAATCCCAACTACTCAGGAGGCTGAGGCAGGAGAATCGCTTGAACCTGGGAGGCAGAGGTTGCGGTGAGTCAAGATCCCACCACTGCACTCCAGCCTGGGCAACAGGGCAAAACTCCATCTCAAGGAAAAAAAAAAATAGGCTCATCATTATGTGGGGCAGGTTAGTACAATTCAAATTACTCCATTGGAACTAGAAACCTGACACAAGAAAATAAACAGATAGATAAGAACTGGCACTTGGAAACCTAATTTGGGGAGGAGGAATGAGAGATAGGAGAAAAAGAGAAAGAGGAGGAAAACCAGAATATGACAATCTTATAAAGGCCCAAAGAGAAAAGTGCTGGAGTAAGCATTATCAAAAAGAAAGCTAAGGTAAGGACATTATCCTTGGTGAGAGCAGAAGTTCATGGGTGTCGCATTTACAAATTGTCCTATGTCTTTATCTCCACCAAATGGTCAGCTTCCGGGGGATGTGCAACAAGTCTTACAATTGTATGCATCGTCACAGAACCGTGCTAAACATTCACTAAACGTTCACTCTATGATTGTTCATGAACTACAGGATTAGGAAAAGTTTCAAATAGCTGAATAGAATGCCTTTGAGAGAGGCTGGGGTAAAGCTGATGGAGAGGTGTGGTTTGGAGTGTCCTCAGCAGAAAGGCTGGGAGACGCTAATTTAGCAGAGTGCCCCACCCCCACCCCACTAGGCTATTTATACCCACCAGCAAGCGTGCCAGGAGCATAGCATTCAGTTCATGACTCAAGGAGGGAGAAATGAATTTAATTTCAAGGATCCCAACTCACATGTGGAGAAAAGAAGTTTAGCTTGTGCCTTTTCTTCTGCCCTCTTACTATCCATGCAAGTAATACCCGTAAAGCTAAAAAGAGGCCTGTGAGTGAGCAGGCTATGAGTCTATAGGAAATGTAATTTCCTTTGCTTCATCTTTAAAAACATTTTTCATTTGCATTTGGTTGAAAGAATGTCCTGTGCCCACTCGACCCATTTGACAACTGGAAATGCCTACTATGGCCCGCTCACATCACCTTGGCTCTCCATCCGAGATGACAGAGCTTTCCCTTACTTCATTTCACTCCCACTCCAGATCCAAAGGTGCCCGTTCTTGCTGTGCCCTCTCCCTTCCTGTAACTACCCAGTCAGTTTCCAGTGTTTATAGACACGTCTAACCTGATGGAGAACTTCACAGATCAACGAAGTCACAGGCAAGCGGAACTAGAAGGGTCCACGTGATACTATCTGACCCAAGAAAGAGCAGTGTCCTTTAATGATTGTGTTGACTTTTGGAGCGAGGCTGCATTTGAGTCCTCGTTTTGCCACTTTTCATCTTTGTGACCTTGGGTAAACCCTGTAGTCTCTCTGTGCTTCAGTTACATCTTCAGTAAAATAGGAATGATAAGAGTACTTACCTTGTAGCGCTGTTGTGAGGATTAATACAGTGCCTGGCTACCCTTACGAAGGCATGAGAAAGCTCGCTCTAAGCTATAAAATAATGTAAGTGTGCAGCATGATTGACTTTATTTTTCTTACTGCCACATCCAGTTTTTAGTCAATTCCGACTTGTGTGGACCTCAGGAGACAGGGAACTGATGGACTGCTCAGCACGGAGCCAGTCAGCCTCTGCCCTGTGCTGGGTCAGACGTCTCTCCAGAGGTATGGCAGATGCTGGTTGGCCCAGGGACGGGGAGCAGCTCTGCCGTGGAACTGAAGCCCTTGCATCTCCGTACTGCTGCGAGGCAGACTATCCCAGACGCAGCCAGGATTACAGAAGGGGCCTAATTGGGGTGCCGGGCAGTCAGACACAGAGGATACATCGAGATAGACTCTGGGAAAGGCATCGCCACCCCACATAGCAGGAGAGAAGCAACTGCCACCTCCACCTTCCCTCCTCATGTATAGTGGATGATCAATGACTCATCTCAAAGGGAACATTTCTTTGTGAGAGTGCAATGCATCGTCATTAGACTGATTAGAAATTGTTCCTTGCCAACTGAAAGCATGTGTATTGGAGAGTCTGGAATGCAAAAGCAGAAAGGACTTTGAACACACCTGTGTCCCAACCCTGGCTCTGCCACTTATCAGCTCCGTGACCTTGGGAAAATGGCTTAGCTCCCCTGGTTCTGTTACTTTGTCTATAAAATGAGGATAATAATTTCCATTCCATAGGGTTATTGTTGAATGTCAAAGGAGATGGCCTATGTACAATGCGGTGCACATACAGTGCCAGGCTCAGAGGAAGCAATAAGACAATGTCTGCTCCTTCCCTCTCTAAGTGAATCATTGTGTGTGAGTGTGCAGGGAGTATTCAATTGCTTATCAACCTGTCCACCCCATGGTGTCTCAAGTGTCTCCAGAATTCCTAGAATTGAACGTTACTTGCTCAGGACAGAACAAAACTCAATGGTGTCTTGCTCTATAAGATTTATAGTTCTGGCCGGCACAGTAGCTCACGCCTGTAATCCCAGCACTTTGGGAGGCCGAGGCGGGCGGATTGCCTGAGGTCAGAAGTTAGAGACCAGCCTGATCAACATGGTGAAACCCTGTCTCTGCTAAAAGTACAAAAATAGCTGGGTGTGGTGGTGGGTGCCTGTAATCCCAGCTACTCAGGAGGGTGAGGAAGGAGAATGGCTTGAACCCAGGAGGCGGAAGTTGCAGTGAGCCGAGATTGCACCACCGCATTCCAGCCTGGGTAACAGTTAGACTCTGTCTCAACAAAACAAAACAAAACAGGCCAGGCGCGGTGGCTCAAGCCTGTAATCCCAGCACTTTGGGAGGCTGAGACGGGCGGATTACGAGGTCA
>NW_012107031.1:603814-606362 GCF_000951045.1 Mandrillus leucophaeus
TAAGGAAGGGGTCCAGTTTCAGTTTACTGCATATGGCTAGTTAGTTTTCCCAACACCATTTATTAAATAGGGAATCCTTTCCCCATTGCTTGTTTTTGTCAGATTAATCAAAGATCAGATGGTTGTAGATGTGTGGTGTTATTTCTGAGGCCTCTGTTCTGTTCCATCCATCTGTATATCTGTTTTGCTACCAGTACCATGCTGTTTTGGTTACTGTAGCTTTGCAGTATAGTTTGAAGTCAGGTAGTGTGATGCCTTCAACTTTGTTCTTTTTGCCTAGGATTGTCTTGGCTATACAGGCTCTTTTTTCATTCCATATGAAATTTAAAGTAGTTTCTTCTAATTCTGTGATGAAAGTCAATGGTAGCTTGATGGGAATAGCATGGAATTTGTAAATTACTTTGGGCAGTACGGCCATTTTCACAACACTGACTGTCCCTATCCACGAGTGTGGAATGTCTTTCCATTTGTTTCTGTCCTCTCTTATTTCCTTGAGCAATGGTTTGTAGTTCTCCTTGAAGAGGTCCTTCACGTCCCTTGTAAGTTATATTCCTTGGTATTTTATTCTCTTTGTAGCAATCCTGAATGGGAGTTCACTCATGATTTGGCTCTCTATTTGTCTATTATTGATGTATAGGAGTGCTTGTGATTTTTACACATTGATTTTGTATCCTGAGACTTTGCTGAAGTTGCTTATCAGCTTAAGGAGATTTGAGGTTGAGACGATGGGGTTTTCTAACTATACAATCATGTCATCTGCAAACAAAGACAATTTGACTTCCTCTCTTCCTATTTGAATAACTTTTATTTCTTTCTCTTGCCTGATTGCCCTGGCCAGAACTTCCAATACTATGTTGAATAGGAGTGGTGAGAGAGGGCATCCTTGCCTTGTGCTGGTTTTCAAAAGGAATGCTTCCAGCTTTTGCCCATTAAGTATGATATTGGCTGTGGATTTGTCATAAATAGCTCTTATTAAGATACATTCCCCATCAATATCTAGTTTATTGAGTGTTTTTAGCATGAAGGGGTGTTGAATTTTATCGAAGGCCTTTTCTGCATCTATTGATATAATCATGTGGTTTTTGTCATTGGTTCTGTTTGTGCGATAGATTACATTTATTTATTTATTTGAGTATGTTGAACCAGTGTTGCATCCCAGGGATAAAGCCAACCTGAGCGTGGTGGATAAGCTTTTTAATGTGCTGCTGGATTCAGTTTGCCAGTATTTCACTGAGGATTTTTGTACTAATGTTCATCAGTGATATTGGCCTGAAATTTTCTTTTTTTGTTGTGTCTCTGCCAGGTTTTGATGCCAGGATGATCCTGGCCTCATAAAATGAGTTAGGGAGGAGTCCCTCTTTTTCTATTGTTTGGAATAATTTCAGAAGGAATGATACCAGCTCCTCTTTGTAACTCTGGTAGAATTTGGCTGTGAATCTATCTGTTCCTGGGCTTTTTTTTTGGTTGGTAGGCTGTTAATTACTGCCTCAATTTCAGAACTTGTTATTGGTCTATTCAGGGATTTGACTTCCTGGCTTAGACTTGGGAGGGTGTATGTGACCAGGAATTTATCCATTTCTTCTAGATTTTCTAGTTTATTTGCATAGAGGTGTTTATAGTATTCTCTCATGGTAGTTTGTATTTCTGTGGGATCAGTGGTGATATCCCCTTTATCATTTTTTCTTGTGTCTATATTGATTCTTCTCTCTTTTCTTCTTTATTAGTCTGGCTAGTGGTCTATTTTGTTAATCTTTTCAAAAAATCAGCTCCTGGATTCACTGATTTTTTGAAGGGTTTCACATGTCTCTATCTCCTTCAGTTCTCCTCTGATCTTAGTTATTTCTTGTCTTTTGCTAGCTTTTGAATTTGTTTGCTCTTGCTTCTCTAGTTCTTTGAACTGTGATGTTAGGGTGTCGATTTGAGATCTTTCCTGCTTTCTTTTGTGGGCATGTAGTGCTATAAATTTCCCTCTAAACACTTTTTTAGCTGTGTCCCAGAGATTCTGGTACGTTGTGTCTTTGTTCTCATTGGTTTCAAAGAACTTATTTATCTCTGCCTTAATTTCGTTATTTACACAGTAGTCATTCAGGAACAGGTTGTTCAGTTTCCATGTAGTTGTGTGGTTTTGAGTGAGTTTCTTAATCCTGGGTCCTAATTTGATTGCACTGTGGTCTGAGAGACTGTTACGATTTCTGTTCTTTTGCATTTGCTGAGGAGTGTTTTACTTCCGATTATGTGGTCAATTTTAGCGTAAGTGCTATGTGGTGCTGCGAAGAATGTATATTCTGTTGATATGGGGTGAAGAGTTTTGTAGATGTCTATTAGGTCTGCTTGGTCCAGAGCTGAGTTCAAGTTCTGAATATCGTTGTTAATTTCCTGTCTTGTTGATCTGTCTAATATTGACAGTGGGGTGTTAATGTCTCCCAGTATTATTGTATGGGAGTCTAAGTCTCTTTGTAGGTCTCTAAGAACTTGCTTTATGAATCTGGGTGCTCCTGTATTGGGTCCATATATATTTAGTGTATTAGCTCTTCTTGTTGCATTGATC
>NW_012107031.1:606412-613980 GCF_000951045.1 Mandrillus leucophaeus
CTTGTGCTGGTTTTCAAAAGGAATGCTTCCAGCTTTTGCCCATTAAGTATGATATTGGCTGTGGATTTGTCATAAATAGCTCTTATTAAGATACATTCCCCATCAATATCTAGTTTATTGAGTGTTTTTAGCATGAAGGGGTGTTGAATTTTATCGAAGGCCTTTTCTGCATCTATTGATATAATCATGTGGTTTTTGTCATTGGTTCTGTTTGTGCGATAGATTACATTTATTTATTTATTTGAGTATGTTGAACCAGTGTTGCATCCCAGGGATAAAGCCAACCTGAGCGTGGTGGATAAGCTTTTTAATGTGCTGCTGGATTCAGTTTGCCAGTATTTCACTGAGGATTTTTGTACTAATGTTCATCAGTGATATTGGCCTGAAATTTTCTTTTTTTGTTGTGTCTCTGCCAGGTTTTGATGCCAGGATGATCCTGGCCTCATAAAATGAGTTAGGGAGGAGTCCCTCTTTTTCTATTGTTTGGAATAATTTCAGAAGGAATGATACCAGCTCCTCTTTGTAACTCTGGTAGAATTTGGCTGTGAATCTATCTGTTCCTGGGCTTTTTTTTTGGTTGGTAGGCTGTTAATTACTGCCTCAATTTCAGAACTTGTTATTGGTCTATTCAGGGATTTGACTTCCTGGCTTAGACTTGGGAGGGTGTATGTGACCAGGAATTTATCCATTTCTTCTAGATTTTCTAGTTTATTTGCATAGAGGTGTTTATAGTATTCTCTCATGGTAGTTTGTATTTCTGTGGGATCAGTGGTGATATCCCCTTTATCATTTTTTCTTGTGTCTATATTGATTCTTCTCTCTTTTCTTCTTTATTAGTCTGGCTAGTGGTCTATTTTGTTAATCTTTTCAAAAAATCAGCTCCTGGATTCACTGATTTTTTGAAGGGTTTCACATGTCTCTATCTCCTTCAGTTCTCCTCTGATCTTAGTTATTTCTTGTCTTTTGCTAGCTTTTGAATTTGTTTGCTCTTGCTTCTCTAGTTCTTTGAACTGTGATGTTAGGGTGTCGATTTGAGATCTTTCCTGCTTTCTTTTGTGGGCATGTAGTGCTATAAATTTCCCTCTAAACACTTTTTTAGCTGTGTCCCAGAGATTCTGGTACGTTGTGTCTTTGTTCTCATTGGTTTCAAAGAACTTATTTATCTCTGCCTTAATTTCGTTATTTACACAGTAGTCATTCAGGAACAGGTTGTTCAGTTTCCATGTAGTTGTGTGGTTTTGAGTGAGTTTCTTAATCCTGGGTCCTAATTTGATTGCACTGTGGTCTGAGAGACTGTTACGATTTCTGTTCTTTTGCATTTGCTGAGGAGTGTTTTACTTCCGATTATGTGGTCAATTTTAGCGTAAGTGCTATGTGGTGCTGCGAAGAATGTATATTCTGTTGATATGGGGTGAAGAGTTTTGTAGATGTCTATTAGGTCTGCTTGGTCCAGAGCTGAGTTCAAGTTCTGAATATCGTTGTTAATTTCCTGTCTTGTTGATCTGTCTAATATTGACAGTGGGGTGTTAATGTCTCCCAGTATTATTGTATGGGAGTCTAAGTCTCTTTGTAGGTCTCTAAGAACTTGCTTTATGAATCTGGGTGCTCCTGTATTGGGTCCATATATATTTAGTGTATTAGCTCTTCTTGTTGCATTGATCCCTTTACCATTATGTAATCCCCTTCTTTGTCTTTTTTGATCTTTGTTGGTTTAAAGTCTGTTTTATCAGAGACTAGTATTGTAACCCCTGATTTTTTTTCTTTCCATTTGTTTGGTAAATATTTCTCCATCCCTTTATTTTAAGCCTGTGTGTGTCTGCACGTGAGATGGGTCTCCTGAATACAGCACACCAATGAGTCTTGACTCTATCCAATTTACCAGTCTGTGTCTTTTCATTGGGGCATTTAGCCCATTTACATTTAAGGTTAATATTGTTATGTGTGAATTTGATCCTGTCATTATGATGCTAGCTGGTTATTTTACCCATTAGTTGATGTAGTTTCTTCATAGTGTCGATGATCTTTACATTTTGGTATGTTTTTGCAGTGGCTGGTACCAGTTTTTCCTTTCCATATTTAGTGCTTCCTTCAGGAGCTCTTGTAAGGCAGGCCTGATGGTGACAAAATCCCTCAGCCTTTGCTTGTCTGTAAAGGATTTTATTTCTCTTTTGCTTAGGAAGCTTAGTTTGACTGGATATGAAATTCTGGATTGAAAATTCTTTTCTTTAAGAATGTTGAATAAGGGCTCCCACTCTCTTCTGGCTTGTAGAGTCTCTGCCGAGAGATCTGCTGTCAGTCTGATAGGCTTCCCTTTGTGGGTAACCAGACCTTTCTCTCTGACTGCCCTTAACATTTTTTCCTTCATTTCAACCTTAATGAATGCAACGATTATGTATCTTGGGGTTGCTCTTCTCAAGGAGTATCTTTGTGGTGTTCTTTGTATTTCCTGAATTTGAATGTTGGCCTGTCTTTCTAGGTTGGGGAAGTTTTCCTGGATAATATCCTGAAGTGTGTTTTCCAACTTTCCAACTTGATTCCATTCTTCCCATCACTGTAAGGTACACCAACCAAACATAGGTTTGGCCTTTTCACATAGTCCCATATTTCTTGGAAGCTTTGTTCATTCCTTTTCATTCTTTTTTCTCTAATCTTGTCTTTACACTTTATTTCATTAAGTTGATCTTCAGTCTCTGATATCCTTTCTTCTGCTTGATCAATTCAGCTATTGATACTTATGTATGCTTCACAAAGTTCTCATGCTGTGTTTTTCAGCTCCATCCGGTCATTTATGTTCTTCTCTGAACTTGTTATTCTAGTTAGCAGTTCCTGTAACCTTTTATCAAGGTTCTTAGCTTCCTTGCCTTGGGTTAGAACATGCTCCTTTAGCTGAGAGGAGTTTGTTATTACCACCTTCTGAAGCCTACTTCTGTCAATTCATGAAACTCATTCTCCATCCAGTTTTGTTTCCTTGCTGGCAAGGAGTTGCGATCCTTTGGAGGAGAAGAGGCATTCTGGTTTTTGGAATTTTCTGCCTTTTTGTACTGGTTTTTCCTCATCTTCGTGGATTTATCTACCTTTGGCCTTTGAGGTTGGTGACCTTTGGATGGGGTTTTGGCATGGGCATCCTTTTTGTTGATGTTGATGCTGTTGCTTTCTGTTTGTTAGTTTTTCTTCTAACAGTCAGGCCCCTCTTCTTCAGGTCTGCTAGAGTTTGTTGGAGGTCTACTCCAGGCCCTGTTTGCCTGGATATCACCAGCAGAGGCTGCAGAACAGCAAATATTGCTGCCTGCTCCCTCCTCTGGAAGCTTCATCCCAGAGAGGCACCCACCAGATGCCAGCCAGAGCTCTTCTGTATGAGGTATCTGTTGACCCCTGCTGGGATGTGTCTCCCAGTCAGGAGCCACAGGTGTCAGGACCCATTTGAGGAGGCAATTGGTCCCTTAGCAGAGCTCAAGGGCTGTGCTGGGAGATCTGCAGCTCTCTTCAGAGCCGACAGGCAGGAACATTTAAGACTGCTGAAGCTGCGCCCACAGCTGTCCCTTCCCCCATGTGCTCTGTCCCGGGGAGACAGGAATTTTATCTATAAGCCCCTGACTGGGGCTGCTGCCTTTCTTTCAGAGATGCCCTGCCCAGAGAGGAGGAATCTAGAGAGGCAGTGTGGATACAGCAGCTTTGCTGCGCTATGGTAGGTTGGTTCTGCACCCAGTTCAAACTCCCAGTGGCTTTGTTTACACTGTGAGGGGAAAACCACCTACTCAAGCCTCAGTAATGGCAGATGCCCCATTCCCCAGCAAGCTCATGTGTCCCAGGTCAACTTCAGACTGCTGTGCTGGCAGTGAGAATTTCAAGCCAGTGGATCTCAGTTTGTTGGGTTCCATGGGGGTGGGATCTGCTGAGCAAGACCAGTCAGTTCCCTTGCTTCAGCCCCCTTTTCAGGGTAGTGAATGGTTCTATCAGGGGAACCAGTCCCCAATATTTCAACATAAGTTATTTTCTATTTTCCCTAAGTGTTGGCTGGTCTGAGAAATAAAGAGAAAGAGTACAAAGAGAGAAATTTTACAGCTGGGCCTCCAGAGGTATCATCACATATTGGTAGGACCGTGATGATGACCCTGAGCCACAAAACCAGCAAGTGTTTATTAGGGATTTTAATAGGGCCCAGGGGCTGTACGAACAGGGAGTAGGTCACAAGGATCACATGCTTCAAAGGGCCATAAAGATCACAAGGCAAGGCAAAATTAGAATTACTGATGAGGGTCTATGTCCCACTGTGCATGCATTGTCTTGATAAACATCTTAACAGGAAACAGGGTTCAAGAGCAGACAACCGGTCTGACTAGAATTTACCAGGCTGGAATTTCCCAATCCTAGTAAGCCTGAGGGTACTGCAGCAGACCAAGACGTATTTCGGTCCTTACCTCAACTGCATAAGACAGACACTTCCAGAGTGGCCGTCTATAGACCTACCCCTAGGAATGCATTCCTTCCCCAGGGTTATCAATTATTAATATTCCTTGCTGGGAAAATAACTCAATGATATTTCTCCTACTCACACATCCATCTATAGGCTCTCTGCAAGAAGAAAAATATGGCTCTATTGTGCCCGATCCCACAGGCAGTCAGACCTTATGGTTATCTTCCCTTGTTCTCTGAAAATCATGTTATTCTGTTCTTTCTCAGGGTGCACTGATTTCATATTGTTCAAACATACATATTTTACAGTCAGTTTGTACAATAGTGGTCCTGAGGTGATGTACATTCTCAGCTTACGAAGATAACAGGATTAAGAGATTAAAGACAGGCACAAGAAATTATAAGAGTATTATTAGGGAAGTGATAAATGTCCTTGAAATGTTTACAATTTATGTTCAGAGATTGCAGTAAAGACAGGCAAAAGAAATCATAAAGGTATTAATTTGGGGAACTGATAAATATCCATGAAATCTTTACAATTTATGTTCTTCTGCCTTGGCTCCAGCTGGTCCCTCTGTTGAGGGTCCCTGACTTCCCACAACATGGTTCTGTCTCACTGGTGTTCCAGGTGCCACTAGAGTATGAAAAAAAAAAAAAAACTCCTGCAGCTAGCTCAGTGTCTGCCCAAATGGCCACCCAGTTTTGTGCTTGAAACCCAGGGCCCTGGTGGTGTAGGTGTCCAAGGTAATCTCCTGGTCTGTGGGTTGCAAAGACCATGGGAAAAGCATAGTATCTGGGCCAGATAGCACGGTCCCTCACGGCACAGTCCCTCATGGATTCCCTTGGCTAGGAGAGGGAGTTCCTCAACCCCTTGCACTTCCTGGGTGAGGCGATGCCCCGCTCTGCTTCTGCTTGCCTTCCATGGGCTGCACACCCTGTCTAACCAGTCCCAATGAGATGAACCTGGTACCTCAGTTGGAAATGCTGCCTTCTGTGCTGGTCTTGCTGGGAGCTGCAGACTGGAGCTCTTCCCATTTAGCCATCTTGCCTGGTCCATCCAATGCTCAATAAATCTTAAAGTGAACTTGGAACTGAGCTGTTCTTCCTACCTAAACTCTCTAGTTCTTTAAAAGTCAAATTCAATATGACCTCCCACACAATGGTTGACTATGACTTGGGATAAATGATGTTATGCCCTTGAAGCAGCCAAAATAAACAACTCATCATTAATAAAAGATGCACATAGCCAGGTGCAGTGGCACATGCTTGTAATCTCAGCATTTTGGGAGGCCAAGGATCACTTAAGGCCAGGAGTTCAAGGCCAACCTGGGCAACATAGTGAGCAACATTAGCTGGGTGCAGTGGCACCACCTGTAGTTTCAGCTGCTTGGGAAACTGAGGTAGGAGGATCTCTTGAGCCTGGGGGGTTTGAGGCTACAGTGAGCTATGATTGTGCCACTGTACTCCAGCCAGGGTGACAGAGCAAGATTCTGTTTCAAAAAAAAAAAAAAGAAGATAAAAAGATGCTCACAAGAGAGGTGAAAAAAAGATCTCAGATCTTTTGGGATAATTCCAAAGTAGAATCTTAGATTCTTTTTCCATCCACCATCCTTTCCAAAATATTTCAAGGTAACCTTTCAGGAAATTTCACTGTCTAATAATAACAAAAATTACAATACAGTTGTTGCCATCTATGAAATCCTTACCAGGCACCTGTGCAAAGTGCTTTCCATGGATTATTTGAATTCTTGTTGCAGCTTCACAATAGGATCAAAAAGAAGGCAAGTTCTATGTGTTTTGACGCCTAGCAATGCAGCTGCCCAGGGTCCCTCAGCTAGCAAGCCACATATCCAACCCAGAAGGTCAGACTCCAAAGCCAGGACTCTCTGCCACTGCACCTACCTTCCTCCCAGCCTAGCACGTGGGCTTCCTAAGACCTACTCCAAAGATTTCGCTTCACATCTAAGTTTTTTCCTTCCATGTGCCTTTTTCTTCAGCCAGGAGGGGCTACTTGCTCTTTAACATACACTTTCTACACTTTCCAAACTCTGCCCTGGCTTAGGAAACACCTGCTTCCTGGAGTGCTTTTCCCACCTTCTTTGCATATCCAATCCCACCAACCTTCTAGGTCAAACACCATCTCCTCCAGAAAACCTTCCTTATCACCTGTGCTCATCACCACTGCACCCCAAGCCCCAACAGGTGTCTCCTCTCCCTTCTCTAAACTGTCAGAGTGTTTCCTCGGCACTGCTCCCACAGCACTTCACACCTTGTCCCTGGTTCTCAGTGATGTGTCGAGGTCCCATCTCCACTTGATGCTGCTCACCTTGGAGGCAGAATCCAGGTAGGATCCAGACTCATCTCCCCACGGCACCCAGGACAGGAAATGGTGGGGTGGAAGCCCCTCCCGTGGCAGCCCCAGGACCCAGGAGGATTTGTCTGACTAGCAAAGTCAGGCAGATTCCCTGCCCCCTCCCAGATTTTCTCACACCCACCAACTTAATTGATTTAATGGGCCTTTGTAGGACTCACCAACCAAGCATACAATGGACCCACCTGTAGCCAGGAGCCACCCAATCAATCAAAGGGCGACAGAAAACCGAAAATACTGCATATGAGCAAAATAAATAATGGCCAATTAGTCACCATCTGTGCCTTGCTGTCAGCAGACAAAACCCACAACAATCCCCATTTCACTTCCTGCCTAGTCAGACTGCACAATGAAGTCTCAACTGAAAGGCGGGAACAAGGATCTGAGAGTGTTTTAAAATAGGATGTGCCTCTGAATTTGCTTTGAGGAAATTTCACCAACTCAGCTGACATTTGTTAAGTACCCACTGAATACCCGATGCTCTGCCGGGCACTGGAGATACAACAGTGACAAAGGCTTTTCTACCAAAGAGCTGAGCATGTGAGTAACCTCATAAAGAAATGGGCACCCGGACATGGTGGTGTGCACCTGTAATCCCAGCTACTTGGGAGGCTGAGGTAGGAGAATCACTTGAACCCGGGAGGCAGAGGTTGCAGTGAGTTGAGATTGCGCCACTGCACTCCTGGCTGGCGAAAGAGCGAGACTCCATCTCAAAATAAAAGAGAAGAGAAGAGAAGAGAAGAGGAAAAGAGGGAAGGGGACAGGACAGGGAGGGGCTGGGCAG
>NW_012107031.1:617506-619421 GCF_000951045.1 Mandrillus leucophaeus
CAACAAAACAAAACAAAACAGGCCAGGCGCGGTGGCTCAAGCCTGTAATCCCAGCACTTTGGGAGGCTGAGACGGGCGGATTACGAGGTCAGGAGATCGAGACCATCCTGGCTAACATGGTGAAACCCCGTCTCTACTAAAAAATACAAAAAGTTAGCCGGGCGAGGTGGCGGGCGCCTGTAGTCCCATCTACTCAGGAGGCTGAGGCAGGAGAATGGCGTAAACCCGGGAGGTGGAGCTTGCAGTGAGCTGAGATCCAGCCACTGCACTCCAGCCCAGGCGACAGAGCGAGACTCCGTCTCAAAAACAAAACAAAACAAAACAAAACCATTTATAATTCTATTGCTTTCATTGCCATAACTCCACATTTTCGAATTTACTGACTTAACTATGAAAGGGGTATGTTTTACTTTTACAAATGTGGACCTAGGTATGCTGTCACCAGGTAGTGGTATTTTTATCTAGAGTTATTTCCAAAATTGTGAACCTATACAAATTTATTTTACCAAAGCTACCATATTTTCTGTTTATTTTCATGTCAGTGTTCTCCACCCAGTTAAGATTCTTGGGGGCAGAGACCATGAACCACTGATCTTTGTATTGTCACTGCTTGACTTACTATTTGGCACATATGCAATGCTCAATAAATCCTTTTTTATATACATACTTTAAGTTCTGGGATACATGTGCAGAACATGGAGGTTTGTTACATATGGATACATGTGCCATGGTGGTTTGCTGTACCCAGCAACCCCTCATCTACATTAGGTATTTCTTCTAATGCTATCCCTCCCCTTGCCGCACATCCCCTGACAGGCCCCAGTATGTGATGTTCTCCTCCCTGTGCCCATAAGTTCTCATTGTTCAACTCCCACTTATGAATGAGAACATGCGGTGTTTTGTTTTCTGTTCCTGTGTTAGTTTGCTGAGAATGATGGTTTCCAGCTTCATCAATGTCCCTGCAAAGGACATGAACTCATTCTTTTTTACGCCTGCATAGTATTCCATGGTGTATATGTGCCACATTTTCTTTATCCAGCCTATCATTGATGGTTATTTGGGTTGGTTCCAAGTCTCTGCTATTGTAAATAGTGCTGCAATAAACATATGTGTGCATGTTTCTTTATAGAATGATTTATAATCCTTTGGATATATACCCAGTAATGGGGTTGCTGGGTCAAATAGTATTTCTGGTTCTAGATCCCTGAGGAATTGCCACACTGTCTTCCACAATGGTTGAACTAACTTACACTCCCACCAACAGTGTAAAAATGTTCCTATTTGTCCACATCTTCTCCAGCATCTGTTGCTTTCTCACCTTTTAATGATCGCCATTCTAACTGGTGTAAGATGGTATCTCATTGTGGTTTTGATTTGCATTTCTCTAATGACCAGTGATGATCTTTTTTTCATGTTTGTTGGCTGCATAAATGTCTTCTTTTGAGAAGTGTCTGTTCATATCCTTCACCCACTTTTTGATGGGGTTGTTTTTTTCTTATAAATTTAAGTTCATTTTAGATTGTGGGTATTAGCCCTTTGTCAGATGGACACATTGCAAAAATTTTCTCCCATTCTGTAGGTTGCCTGTTCACTCTGATGCTACTTTCTTTTGCTGTGCAGAAGTTCTTTAGTTTAATTAGATCCCATTTGCCAATTTTGGCTTTTGTTGCAATTGCTTTTGGTGTTTTAGTCATGAAGTCTTTGCCCATGCCTATGCCCTGAATGGTATTGCCTAGGTTTTCTTCTAGGGTTTTTATGGTTTTAGGTCTTAAATTTAAATCTTTAATCCATCTTGAGTTAATTTTTGTATAAAGTGTAAGGAAGGGGTCCAGTTTCAGTTTACTGCATATGGCTAGTTAGTTTTCCCAACACCATTTATTAAATAGGGAATCCTTTCCCCATTGCTTGTTTTTGT
>NW_012107031.1:619876-622616 GCF_000951045.1 Mandrillus leucophaeus
GGGCAGGGCAGGGCAGGGAAGGGAAGGGGAGCAGAGCAGAAAGGGGAAGCAGGCCAGGTGAGGTGGCTCACACCTGTAATCCCAGCACTTTGGGGGACTAAGGCAGGTGAATCACTTGAAACCAGAGTTTGAGAACAGCCTGGCCAACGTGGTGAAACCATGTCTCTACTAAAAATACAAAAATTAGCCACGCACCTTTAATCCCAGCCACTTGGGAGGCTGAGGCAGAAGAATCACTTGAATCCAGGAGGCAGAGGTTGCAGTAAGCCGAGACCGCACCATTGCACTCCAGCCTGGCTGACAGAGCAAGACTCCATTTCAAAAAAAAATAAAAAAAATTAGCCATGGTGGCATGTGCCTGTAGTCCCAGCCACTTGGGAAGCGGAGGCACGAGAATCACTTGAACCCAGGGGCATAGGTTGCAGTGAGCTAAGATTGCACCACTGCACTCCAGCCTGGGCAATAGAGTGAGACTGTCTCAAAAAAAAAAAAAAGAAAAAGAAAAAGAAAAAAGAAAAAAAAAGGGAAGCAGAAAAGATAGGCAGCTTCGCCTTCGTCATGTGGCCTGGGGAAATGCCAGCTCTACTCTTGGCCTCAGACTTGGTGTTTTCACCTGAGAGATGGGACGATAACCAGGTTAGCTTGAGGAGGAACTGAGAAAACATTTGCATAAAGACCTGGTTCCTGGTAAGTGTGTCCTCATGGTCTACTCCCTCCCACCCATGCCTCAGGGCCCATAAGGATAATTTCTCCCTAACACAAATGCAAATGGGAAACGAGGACTACGCATACCATTCAGAGAAGCAAGTCCATGATAGAGACCTCATCTAACTGCCTCCCAAAAGCAAAACTGAACTAAAGCAATTTTATTTTCTTCATATTTTCCTTGTGAAATGATTCATTTCAGCATATTTCTCTACCTATGAGCCTCAGATGGTGGCCCCACAAACGAAAATATCCTCAAAATTATCTAAGATCTGAGTCTTAGTTTCCCCGTCTGTGAGGTGGGAAGGATAATATTCAGCTCATAGTTTCCTCCTGAGAAATAGAAAACTCACGTAATTACCTACTAAATATTTACTGGATACCTATGAAATGTTGGCACTGTTCTAGCTTCTGGGATTACAGCAGTGAACAAAACAGACTTAAAAATCTTCATCCTTTTGGTGAGTGCAGAAAGGTAACAAATATCTACATAAAATATATAGTACGTCAAATGGCTAAATGCATACAAAGCATTTAGTACAAGACATGACTTGTACATATCATGCAGCATTTACACTAATGCAGATAACAATCAGCACCAAGAGAAATAAGCTTCTTCAAGGTCAGGCTCAAAGGCACATTACAGGTAAGAGGAAGCAGAGAGTCTCGGTTCCCACAATCACTTAACACCAAGTAATCCACTCAAAGAAAAGGAGACCGAGCCTGGGGATGGCAGTGCTATGGCAAAGTCAACAGTGTTTTTGCCTTATATTTGAGAACAACAGTGGAAATGATTTTCCCACTCATTCAGCCCCATCTCTAATTCACTTTCTTATTTAACTCAATGGCCCAAACATCCCTAAAGACTTCCTTGTATGAAAAATGACATTGTGTTGGCAAAATGTGTATATTCTGTGGCCCTTTGCTTCCTGATACAGAAATAAATGAATCAACTTGGGTGTTGGGCCTTGTAGCTGGGACAGGGCTCAATGTCATAAACATTCAGAAGGGCCAGACCAAAATCAGAACATCTATCCCTGGAATAAGGTCACTGAATTGTATCTGAAAAAGCAAAAATCTGCCCAGAGCTAGCATACACATTTTCCAGTGAAAATGCCTCACCCCTCACACATGAGAAAACTGAGCCTGAGAGAGGTTAAACAGAGTCAGCACTTAACTCAGGCAGTCTAATTTCAGAGATCATGCTCTTATCACTCAATCCCCTCTAGGACTTCCCTTCATTAACAAGTTGTTGGGGCAGTGGTGTGGGTGATACAATAGGAGCAGACAGCCCAAAAACCTCTCTGTGAACACTCTTTCTCTCCCTTCGTCGGGGAGATCACGCCACCTAACCATTCAGCTACCTATCTATCCATAATCCATCCTTCCATCATTCTGTCCAGCTACCCACTCACTTACTCATCCATCTCTCCCTTCATCCACCATCTACTCATCTTCAAATTCAACAATCCATTTATTCGCTTGCCCACCCACTCACCCACCCACACAATTGTCTATTCATCTTCCAAACCATCAATTTATCAATCAATCCATCTACTCACCCATCCATCCATCCTATTCACCTACCCATTCATTCATCTTCCAATCCATCAATCTATCTAGCCACTCATTCATCCATCTCCACACTAACCCATTCATACATACATACATACACACACACATATCATTCAGCTATGGTTATGATGTCTAATGGCATCATTGGAATGGATTACCTTTATGGTTCCTCACAGTCTAAGATGATGTGATGCCATAAAAATTGATAGACAGGTGGATGATCATATGTAAAAAGAACTACAATCTCATCAAGCCCTCAAACACCTTATATGCAGTGGGGAAGATCAAAAGATAAATACATCAGTAGCTAGAACAGGAGGGATAAAATTAAAAGAGCCTAAGAGAGGTATAAACAGCAGCATAAGGGTGGAGCTGGTTGAGGCTACAATGGCCTGGTCCACATAAAGAAAGGTAGCCCAACTGTTTTTGAAGAATGTTTCAACCAGTGTTGTGAGTTTGA
>NW_012107031.1:623031-625354 GCF_000951045.1 Mandrillus leucophaeus
CACATAAGCTGTGGCTGTAGAAAGGTTGAGCCTGAGAGGTCAGAAATTCTCCCTGGGAACCCTGGGAAATCTGGTTTTCACCTCCATCTCAAAACACTGCTAGACAAGTTCAGGCCAGCAAGAGCATCCAGCAGAGGCCAAAGGGCACCCAAAGAGCAGTAAGAAGACACCAAAAGTCAGATGTGAGCGGGAAGAGGGAAAAGAAAACTGGTAGCATGGCAGGCAATCCTTAAAAAGCAGATGAGAAGTCCCCTCCAGCCCCACCGGCAATGAACTTGATTGACTCCCTTCACAGGTATTTTCTGAGCTGGGTTTGTACAGAGAGAATCTGTCAGATCAGCCTGCACCAGCGCTGGGTTCAGGGACGCTGCACTGCTTTCCCTTCCTGCTCTGCATTCTCTGTCCTCAAAGGGGCAGAGTGCTCCTGTCTACAGGAAGCACACACCACACCACGGGGACTTAGTTTCTGCCGAGGTGGACACGTCCATCAGAAAGCATTTGCTGAGATGCAAAGGGGCCCCACAAGTGGTAGAAAAGGGCACCGTGGGTTGGGAAACCCACTATCCCAGGGTCAGGATTGTACCCAAGGCTGGCTCTGGTCATCTGCATGGGAGACGATCTATCAGTGGAAAACAGTAACAATAATGCCTAATACTTATGGTGTTACATCCGTCATATCATTCAATCTTAGGAACTACCCGATGAAGTCGGTACTATTGTAATACCCATTTTATGGCTGGGAAATTTAAACACAAAAAGGCAAATTAACTTAAGATCACATAGACCCGGAACTGGAACCCAGGCAATCTGTCTGCAGAGCCTGAGGGTTTACCACTAGGCATAAAAATGGGTACATGGGAGCATTCGCAATGCACTGTTCCAAAGGCTTTGTGTCCACTCACTTGTTTAATCCTCACAAGGACCTTCTGAGGTGTGTCCCTAGTATTATCTCCATTTCGCCGGTGAGGAAAGCAAGCTACAGAGTAACTCCCTGGCCGGGTGCGGTGACTCACACCTGTAATCTCAGCACTTTGGGAGGCCACGGTGGGCGGATCACCTGAGGTCAGGCGTTCAAGACCTGCCTGGCCAACATGGTGAAACCCCATCTCTTCTAAAAATACAAAAATTAGCTGGGCATGGTGGCGTGCATCTGTAATCCCAGCTGCTTGGGAGGCTGAGGCAGGAGAATCGCTTGAACCTGGGAAGCAGAGGTTGCAGTGAGCAGAGATTACTGTACTCCAGCCTGGGCACCACAGACTCTGTCTCAAAAAAAAAAAGAGTAACTCCCTAAGGTCGTGCAGCTTGAGAGGGGCAGAGCCAGGGTTTAATCCTCATATGCTGACTCTGTAGTCCCTATTCTGAACCTCTAGGTAAGGGTGCCTCTCGATTGCCACCATGTAGTAATAGTAACAACACATCTACCACTTACCCAGGCCATCAGAAAGTCCCAGACTCTGACTGGTACCTGCATCGTCTCATTTGATCATCACAATAACTTTATATGACAGGCAATTGGGTACAGTAGCTATCCAAGATCTCACACAGCTCCATGTACCCTTTTAAACTGCAGTTCTGGAGGACATCTTAATGAGGAGATCATATCATTCCCCCAGACACAACTTCCTATGCAGTCCTACCCTTTCCCTCGATTAAATAACCCATTTCCAGATTTCCCAAGCAAGTAGCAAGGGACCCATTTCTTGTTGTATCTGTCATCTCTTTCCCTGGTTCTTGGGGACACTGGTTCACCAGGACCTAGAGGCCAAAGCAAGGTGAAATGCCCAGGCTGATCTGCATCTGTGGGCTGATTCCATGAGGTTCAGACTTCAGGTGGGGCCTGCAGTGGCTCCATGCTCTGCACTGAGTTCTGCTCTGTCTGCTCTCACATGCAAGGCAAGCTTGAGGGGTTTCCAGGGATGCAGGACTTTTAGAAATAGGAAGTCCCAGGCAAACCAGAATGATTTGGTCACCCTAACCCTACCTCTTGGCAAAAATAACTTTCCCTTTTCCACAGCCCCTTCAGCCTTGAAAATCTTTCTCTTCTCCTCTCCTCCCCCCCCTTTGCCTCCCTTCCCCATCTTTTCTCTTTTCCTTTTCTTCTCTAGCTCCCTCCCTTCCCTTTATTGCCTCTTCATTCCTTAAGCTGGTCGCTACTGTAACCAAGCACCAAACGAGTCATTGGGGGTTTATAGTAGATAATAAAAACAAATAAAGTCTCTTCCATTATTGGTTCATTTATTTAACAAACGGTATGTGCCCACTCTGTGCCAGTCAGTATTCAAGATCTGGAAACTTGAGAGCTTTATAGTCCTCGTGGGGAAAA
>NW_012107031.1:630502-641083 GCF_000951045.1 Mandrillus leucophaeus
ACACAGACACACACACACCCACCCACATAGACACACACACACACACACAGAAACACACACCCACACACAGCCACCCACATACACACACACACAGACACACACCCACACACAGACACACACACCCACACACACACACACCCCCCACATACACATACACACAGACACACACCCACACACACACACCCACATACACACACATACACACCCCACACACACACCCACCCACATACACATAGACACACACCCACACACAGACACACACACACATACACATACACACACACCCACACACAGACACACCCACACACAGACACACACCCACCCACATACAGATACATAGACACCCACAGACACACACACACCCACACACACACCCACCCACATACACACAGACACATACCCACACATCCACCTGCATACACATAGACACACACACCCACACACCCACACACACCCACACACCCACACACCCACCCACATACACATAGACACACACCCACACACAGACACACACACCCACACACAGACACACACACACACACACACAGACACACACACACCCACATACACCCACATACACATACACCCACACACCCACACCCCCCACACACAGACACACACATACATATAGACACACACACAGACATACACCCACACACACCCACACAGACACACACACCCACACACACACCCACACATACAGAAACACACACTCATACACACAGACACACCCACACACACAGACACACCTACACACACACATAAAGACACATACACACACCCACACCCACACACACCCACACATACCCACACCCACACACAGACACACACATACACACACACCCACACATACCCACACCCCCCCCACACACATACACACACAAATACACACACACACATACACAAACATACACACACACACCCCACTGCAAAATTACAACATGTCAACTGCTAGGGAAGAGAAGCAAAGGCTTCTATGAGAACCTGTCATAAGTGTTTGATCTCATTAGCGGGGCCAGCCAGCTGAAAGCCTCTTTGAGAAGTTGATGCTTGGCTTGAGATCTGGAAGGTGAGTAAGGGGTCCCCTGGCCAAAGGAAGGAAGGAGCATTCTGGACAGAGGGGCTGTGCAAAGGCCCAGTGGTGGAAGGAAGAAGGAACACTCAAAGTAGCTGGTGGGATGAAAGTCAAAAGAGGGATAAGGCTGAAGAGCTAGACAGGGCCCAGCCATGCAGGGTCTTGGAGGGACAGTGAAGTTTGCTTTTATCTAGGAGCAATGGCAAACCGCTGAAGAGATTAAGCAAGAGGGTAATGGGTCTAAACGTTTTGAAAAGTGTGTTCTGTCTCATGGGTGAGGCTCTGATGGGCAGGGGCTGGAGTGGAGATGGAAGACGGGCAGAGTGTACACAAGAAGACCCCTCTGGGAGACTATCGTTGCCAGTCAAGTCAGACACAGAGAAGGATTGGATGATGCTGGCGGAGGTGCAGACGTCACTTCCCCTGCTTTCCATTGCTTGGTGGACAATACACTTGACGATGGATCAAGTTCTTGAGTGACCTTGGAAAAGTCACTTAACCACTTTCAGTCTCGTTTTCCTCGTTGTAAATGGAATTACTTATACTACATTTCTACCAGCATGACTTGGTGTACCAGCTATGACAGCAGCGGCTGTATGGGAAGGTGTAGCAGACTCCGAAACTCTGTGCACAAGCTGGAGCCTCCCCCAGCTTGGGCCCACAGTATAAATCTCCCGAAACAACAGATCTCTCGGACTGGCCTCTGCCTCTAGTCTCACCCAAATCAGTTCCTCTTGATAATAATGCCACTTGGTAATAATCATTTATAATTAAATACAGATCTAAACAAGTAATTCCCCTATCGCCTATGTGTCTGTATTTACCTGACCTTCAAGGTCTCCATAATCTGATTCAAGTTTAACTCCTTGCCAATATTTTTGTCACTCACCCCCTTCCTTCTGCTTATGCCTCACGGGGACCTGAACACGTCACGTGTTTCCAGGCCTCCCTGTTTTTGCTCGCTTGCCCCCTCTGCCTGGAATCACCTCCTCCATTCTCTCTAATAGAACAGAAATAATTGCCATTCTCTAAGGCCCATCTTCTGAGTCAGCTTCCTCATTCTTGCAAGTCAAATGCTTCCGTTCATTCCTCTAGAGGTCCCGTAACATTTTTTACTTCTGCTTTGGCCTTTAATCAATTTTCCATGTGTTCTTTTTCTGATGTATATGAATTTCCCCCAGCTTTATTGCAAACAGGAAAAGAGCAGGACCCCATCTAGACACTGGTAGTCATATATATTCTCAGGAAATGTTTATATAAAAATTGAGGTTGTGCATTATGGGACTATATTGGATTATCCCTACCAAGTAGATAATGTAGAAACCTGTATTTTTTTTTTTTTTTGAAGTTCTTCAAAGTCCGTATGTCTATCTTATGGATATAAGACCAAATGGATCAGAAATACCTGGGTAAAATTTGAATTTCTCATTCTCCTCTTAAAATCAAACAATTTAACTAAACTAAGTCAAACTAAAAGGATCTCAGAAATTATGCAGCTTAAGTATCCCCATTTTATGAATGAGATGATATAGTTTCAACTTAAGTCAACCCTCCAGTTAGGACTGTTACAAGCTACAAATACAGTGACCGTCCTGAGCCCCTCTCTTCTACACTTACCCTGATAAGGCTCAGTCACTAGGGCCCAAGGGACATTCAAGGCATGGCAGCCTGCCAAGGTTCTCATTCAACCCAGCCGTTGAGTGGCAACACCTCACTTCTCCCATTTGCTCCTCCAGGAAGAAGACTGGGCAAGCACTCTTTCAACTTTTAGAGACTTGGATTTTTTTTCTTCTTTGCCCAAATTAGTCATTTTAAGAACAGAGGAAAGAAAGCAACTTGTCACTTCTGTCACACACACAGGCCCAGCTAAGATGTGCAGAAGGGTTCTCTCCTAATACCCGAGTCCCCTTGCTGTTCTCCTGGGTCTTATCTTCATCCTACTCAGCTTCTTGTGGCCCCAATATTATATCCCAGAGTCATCCTCCTTTCCCTTAAAACTCTGGCCCAAGTTGGGCCAACAAGCCCTTCTCTTCTTTCCTGAAAGCAGAGCTGAGACAGCCAGACATCGCAGCACAGGGCAGTTATGAAGAGTAACCAGAGAATTGGAACCAAAAAGGCAAACAGCATCGCAACGGCCACATTTCCAAGGAGGAGCTTCTGATACAGAGAGAAATACAGACTCACCTCAGAGGCCGGGGCCACCTCCCAGGGACCTGGGTTCCCAGTAGCTTGTCTCCAGTTCTGTCATCTGTGCTCAGCTTCCATTAGTGCTGTGCCTGCACCTATGAAGTGAGATCACACACTCCTGCCAAGCTCATGGGATCCCTGTGAAAACCAAGGAAAACATACCCATGAGACACAACTGAGACATCTTTAAATCTGATCAAATATAAGATGTTTCTTTCCTTTTGTTGGTTTGGGGGTTTGTTTTCCTCCTTGATCTATCACCCTTGGACACAATTCATCATATGGCTCAGAGGAAATACCTATCAGAACCCCAGCAGACACCTGCCAGAAAAGAGAGAACTTAATAATGGTTTAAAAAAGAGGATGGCAGGCTGGGCACGGTGGCTTGCACCTATAATCCCAGCATTTTGGGAGCCCAAGGCGGGCAGATCACCTGAGGTCTGCAGTTTGAGACCAGCCTGGCCAACATGGTGAAACCCTGTCTCTACTAAAAATACAAAAACTAGCCAGGCATGGTGGCAGACACCTGTAATCCCAGCTACTTGGGAGGCTGAGGCAGGAGAATCACTTGAATTCAGGAGGCAGAGGTTGCAGTGAGCTGAGATCATGCCATTGCACTCCAGCCTGGGCAAAAAGAGCAAAACTTCTCTCCAAAATAAATAAGTAAATAAAATTAAATTAAATTAAAAAGAGGCTGGCACAGAACCAGGGCTCCCTTCGACTGCACTTGCCACCCTCCGATGAAGGCAAACAACTTACTGCACTCCAAATCTCAATTTTAAAAAGGCCCACATTGGCCAGGCACAGTGACTCACACTTGTAATCCTAGTACTTTGGGAGGCCAAGGCAGGAGGATCACTTTAGGTCAGAAGTTTGAGACCAGCCTGGCCAAAATGGTGAAACCCCATCTCTACTAAAAATATTTTAAAAAGCTGGGCACGGTGGTGCGTGCCTGTAGTCCCAGCTCCTCTGGAGGCTAAGGCAGGAGGATCGCTTGAACCCGGCGGGGAGGTGGAGGTTGCAGTGAGCCAAGACACACCACTGCACTCTAGCCTGGGCAACAGAGAGAGACTCTGTCAAAAAAAAAAAAAGAAAAAAGAAAGAAAGAAAGGAAAGAAAGAAAGAAAGAAAGAGAGAGAGAGAAAGAAGGAAAGAAAGAAAGAAAGAAAAGGCCCATGTCCACTTGTCAGGCTTACCTGCTAGCAACAGGTGGTAGCTTCCAGCCTCCTTCCCCCTAACTTGAGGGACTGAAGTGAGTGGTAGGGTGGTGGCCTGGCTGAGGAGGTCTTTTAATGACCCCCAGAAGGTCTGTTCCTCAGTGGGCTCACCTGAAGGGCCTTATCCCCTCTACTGGTCTATGCCTGCTGTAGCCACCCCACCTGGGTGACTTTGTCAACTCCAGATGCAAATGTTTGGGTATCTGCAGTGGGATTCCTCTGCTCTGAACCCTCCTAGCACGTGGACCTAGAAGGGCCCAGAATACAGTAGGAGCTCAATAAACATTCGTTGGCTCTTTGCATAAATGAATGTGAGTATCAAACGTCAGAGGCCAAGATTTTACTTGGTTTGTGTCTGTTCTGTATGTAACGGGTATTCAGGAAAAAGTTCGTCAGGCAATGTCTTCATTAAATCATAATAGTTTACCATTTAAAGTATCTACTGTGTGCCATGTGCTTCACAGACGTTCTGGAAATAACCATGAAACAATCATGAGATGTTCTTGTCCCCATATCACAGCTGATGAAACTGAAGCACAGGAGGTTCGGTAACGATGCCAGGTTACTTGATTATTTAATGGGGCTGGAACTTTACCTCCAGATTAACTCCAAAGACCAGCACCATCAGTGTAACCATCTGTCATTCTACTTACCTGTCCTTCCCCACCCACCAACACCATTCCAAAAAAGGATTTAGGACAACTCACTGAACGACGAGTCCTCAGGATCTCTCTCTAGAAAAATCTAGAGAAATGTTCTTTTTAGAAACATTTCCGATTTTTTTGTTCAACTTTTATATTAGTCTCAGGGGGTACATGTGCATGTTTGTTACTTGCGTAAGTTGTGTGTTGCTGAGGTTTGGTGTACAAATGATCCCATCACCCAGGTATAGGATCCAATAGGCAGTTTTTCAACCCTTGCCCCCTCCCAGCCTCCCTGCTCTAGTAGTTCCTCATGTCTGTTACTCCCATCTTTATATCCATCTGTACTCAACATTTAGCTCCCACTTACAAGTGAGAACGTGTGGTATTTGGTTTTAAGTTCCTGCATTAATTATCTTAGGATAATTTGAATATCAGAAATTATCAGACTTTATCCAGAGCCACATTGGGGAAATAAAGTCATCAAAGAATGAAGTAAATCCAGTTCGATCAAACAGCACAGCAATGATTAAAATCACCTTGGGATGTCTATTATTAACGCAGTTCTAAGGTAATTCTGGAAGAAAAATCCCATTGAGTGTTGAATGATCACATCCTTAAAACAGGTCCCTCTCATAGATTCTCAAATAGATGTATTTGAGGAGCAAAATACTCTCTTGTTTTTATAAACTCTGGGGGTGTTTATTTAAAAAATAAAATCATGCTACTTATTTATTACCAAATCAAGGTACTTTTTACCTTCTAATACATAAGAAGCTTTTGTAGAAAACAGGTTGATGTATTTAGAATGTGTTATTTCTATCTTTGGGGAAAAAGGGGCTGTTAATATCCAGGAAGACAGACTTGAATGAGACGCTGGTCAAACGCGTTCCTCAAAGTCAGACTTTCTTCTGAAAGGCGCAAAGTTTCCCTCTCCTTTCAGGCTTGTAGAAATGCCAGCTTCCACACTGGTGGAAAGCGTGGGGGACTGGATGAGGTTTATTGTTGTGTTTGTTTGTTTCTTTGTTTGTTTGTGAAAAGGAGATTACATCAGAAAGGGCCTAAAAATAAAGGCCAAGTCTCCATCAACAGGGCGGCCACCCACCTGCACACGCCCAGGAGCCTGCATGCCTCTGAAGCCTCATTCAGGTCTGTGGCAGAGTATCTTCATTCTGGCTGCTGTTGGAATCATCAGAAGAGCTTTCAAAACTCCCAGAGTCCAATCCTCAACCCAATGCAATGACATCAGGAACTCTGGGGAGGACCCAGATGTGATTTTTTTTTTAAAGTCCCTGGGCAATTCCCATGTGTAACCCAGGTTATAAGACCACAGCCACTTCAATTGTCCCCTGAAGCCCAGGTTGTACAAGGATGTCGAGCCGTCAAAACTCAACAGCAGTGCTTGCTTTAGCAGCACATATACTAAAACTGAAATGATACAAAGAAGAGTCACATGGCCCCTGCTCAAGGATGACATGCAAATTCATGAAGTCCATATTTTTAAATTTCGTGCCGTGCATTAAGAAAAATAATAAAAACAGGCCGGGCACAGTGGCTCACGCCTGTAATTCCAGCACTTTGGGAGGCCGAGGTGGGTGGATTACATCAGGTCGGGAGTTTGAGACCAGCCTGACCAACATGATGAAACTCCATCTCTACTAAAAAATACAAAATTAGCCCAGTGTGGTGTTGCATGCCTGTAATCCCAACTACTTGGGAGGTTGAAGCAGGAAGGCAGGAGATTCACTTGAACCCAGGAGGAGGAGGTTGCAGTGAGCAACCTCCTGGCACCATTGTACTCCAGCCTGGGCAACAAGGGTGAAACTCCATGAAAGAAAAGAGAAAAGAAGAGAAGAGAGGAAAGAAGGGAAAGAGAGAGAGAGAGAGAGAAAGAGAAGGAAGGAAGGAAGGAAGGAAGGAAGGAAGGAAGGAAGGAAGGAAGGAAGGAAGGAAGGAAGGAAGGAAGGAAGGAAATACAAACAACAACTCCACAGCAGCCAGCATCACATAGCCTGAGAGGTGGCATCCTTGGCTCTGCCCCCAAGCATATGAATCCTGCCTCCATTATAATTCTAGTTATGAGACCATAGGCATCCACAGAGTGCTGAATATTTCTATGCCTCCATTTCCTCATCTGTAAAATGGAGATACAGTCCTCTCTTTGGGAGTCGTTGTAAAAATTAAATAAGGTGATATATAGAAGGCACTTAGCATCTGGCTGGAACATAATGATAGACTGGTAGTCATTTTTTCCAGAATCTCAGTATTCCATCCTGAGTTAAGAGGTGAAGAGCAAACAGTGCTTGGTGGCCTGGGAGGAGTTACATATAATTTCTCTTTTCTCTTGCTTGCCACCAATCACCTTTGCCTCAGAGTTTGGGTGGGGCACAAGACAACTTGTAAACCTCAGCCTAGTTACAGAGCGGCCTTTAAAGATTGTCCCCCAGGGTAAGGGGCAGTGTCTCTGGGTAGTGGAGGAGTAGCTGCCCTTGGGGGATGTGTCTGGGTTCCTAGACATCTTAGGAATGATCAGTTTCCTAGGGGAGGGCATCTGACGATGGATCCAGGGGTTTCCGAGACCTGAGGGGCTATGAGGAAGGGGAGGACCCTTCTGTCTTCTTGATCTTCTGTGTGCAGAGTCACTACGAGTTCAGTTAGGCACCGTGAGCAACAGGAAGAACAGATGCTCTGGCCCAGCTTCCTCTTTTCTGAGAAGCGGAGAGTCTGAATCATAGAAGACGTGCAGTGATTCAGATTTTGAGATAAGAAAGGACACATCAAAACAGTAATCTTCAGTTTTCCCAGAAGCAGCTTCTCTTTGAACACATATTTTACCTGCAACTACCAGCTAACAAATCATAGGCCACCATGAAGCTTGTTTTATTGGCAAAGGATCAATTCAGCATGTCTGACATATGCCAGGCGCTGGGCATGTAATATCTCATCACGGTAGGCTGAGGCTCATGGACTAGAAATAAACTGCCCAAGGTCACTCAGTTGGTAAATGCTAGATTCCAGAGACCAGAGTTTTCCGTGGCTCTCCACCTTGAGCACATATCAGAATCCTCTGCGGTCTTGTTGAAACAGATTGCTGGCCCCACCTCCAGAGTGACTGATTCAGCATGTCTGGGGTGCTGCCTAAGAATCTGCATTCTTTTTTTTTTTTTTTTTTTGAGACAGAGTCTCCCTCTGTCACCTAGGGTGGAGTGCAGTGGCGCGACCTCAGCTCACTGCAAGCTCCTGTCTCTTATACACATCTAGATGTGTATAAGAGACAGTCTGAGGACCACAGTTTGAGAACACCTGCGTCATAGCAGCAGCATCAATTACTATGACTCAGCCATTAAGAAAAAGGGAGGGGAAGTCCTTAAAAATACCTCTTGAAGAGGTGGTTAAGTTTCCCCACTCACCCTCCCTATCCAACACTCACACACACACACTGCTGACACCATCATTTGTTGCACATATGTATTCTTCAGAGAGAGCAGAGGCTTCCTGCTTTGTTGAGATCCAGTCACACCCTGAATAATGACTGAGATCAGCAGACTGAGATTTCACCAGCCTCCCTTGATTGCCTCCATGAGAGCCTTTTCTTGGGCCAGGTAAGGAAAAGCCCAAGAGAGAGAGAACAAACTGGCCACACAATGCAACTGGTGCACTCTCAGCCTCTTCAGGAGACCTTGGCAACCAGGGAAGCTTGATTGCAATTTGTGGCTATCAACACAGACTGGGCCTCCGGTGACCTCAGACAGCCTTTTTGGTGATGTTTGTCTGGTTTCCTAGCAACCTGAACATTAAGGAACAGAGGTGTAAACAAACCTGCTGGCTGTCCCCTGGCCAGGTATCGGGAAGAATTTCTGCAGCAGTGGAAGGGTCTCAGCTGGCAGCTTAAACTCTGCGATCCCACCCACAGGGTGTAAATAAAACCACATTCCTGTATGCCTCCATGACAATTAAAGCCGCGCAAAAGCACAACTGAAAAGGATATGGTGTAACTGTGAACCGCTGGCGGAAACCTTAGCTCAGTATGTAATAATCTGAAATAAAACCTGTGTTTTAAAGCTGATGGCTTTGAGAAATATATGTCATGCCATTTTTAGAAGTCACTCTTGTGACGTCATTACCATTTGCCCAATAGCATGAAACAGACTAAAGCGGCAGCAAATGCTGTCCCAGTGAGATGTCTCGTCCTGAGAGACGATGTTGGAAGGGTGGATGTTTGGAAAGGAAGTGACAGTGTGAGCTTAAGAAGCAGCCAAGCATTCAAGCCCCAGCTCTGCCATTTATCAGATGAGTGACCTAATCCTAGTACCCCTTAGCTATTAGGCATATTAGGGAATTAAGCATATCATCCAATTCCCACGGCCTGACCAGTAGCAGATCCTCTTGTCTCTACCACCACAAGATACCCTAAATCTGTCCAGGTATCTCATGGCCACCCACCACATCCAAGCCATCATCTCTAGTCTGGATCATTGCAATAACCTGCTAACTAGTTTCCTTGCTTCCATAGTACTCACTCAACAGTCCATTCTCCACCTAGTAGCCAGAGATCTTTTTTCTTCCATTGTGATAAAATACAAATAGTGAAAAATGTACCATCTTAACCATTTTTAAGTGTGCAGTTCAGTAATGGTAAGTATATTCACTTTATTGTGCAACCAATCTCAGAATTTTTTTTTTTTTTTTTGAGACAGAGTCTCACTCTGTCACCCAGGCTGGAGTACAGTGGCATGATCTCAGCTCACTGCAACCTCCACCTCATGGGTTCAAGCAATTCTCTTGCCTCAGCCTCCCCAGTAGCTGGTACTCCAGGCGCGCACCACCATGCCCGGCTAATTTTTGTATTTTTAGTACAGTTGGGGTTTCACTATGTTGGCCAGGCTGGTCTCGAGCTCCTTACCTCATGGTCTGCCCGCCTCAGCCTCCCAAAGTGCTGGGATTACAGGCGTGAGCCACTATGCCTGGCCAGAACTTTTTCAGAACTTTTCGTCTTACAAAACTGAAACTCTGTACCCATCCAGCAACTCCTCATTTCTCCCTTCCCCCAGCCACTAGCAACTACTATTCTATTTTCTGTTTCTATAAAGTTGAGTACTCTAGGAACCTCATGTAAGTGTATTGATACGGTGTTTGTCCTTATATCACGTAGCATAATGTACTCATCCATGTTGTAGAATGTGTCAGAATTTCCTTCCTTTTTAAGGCTGAGTAGCTGCCCATAGTGTGTATATCACATTCTGTTTATTCTTTCTTCCAGTGGTTTCCACCTTTTGGCTATTGTGAGTAATGCCACTATGAATATGGGTGTACAAATCTCTCTCTGAGACCTCGCTTTCAATGCTTTTGGATATATCCCCAGAGGTGATATTGCTGGATCATAAGTAAATTCTATTTTAAAATTTTTGAGGAGCTGCCATACTGTTTTTCTTTCTTTCTTTTCTTTTTTTTTTTTTTTTTT
>NW_012107031.1:641921-649823 GCF_000951045.1 Mandrillus leucophaeus
TCAATCTCCTGACCTCATGATCCGCCTGCTGTGGCCTCCCAAAGTGCTGGGATTACAGGCGTGAGCCACCACGCCTGGCCCCTCGAAACTTCTTAGACCTCATCTCCTTCCACCTCCCAGGCACTCACTAGGTATTGGCCACAGTGACCATCTTTAACCCCTCAGATAAAACAAACAAGCTTATTCCTACCTCAGGGCCTTTGCACTTGCTGTTCCCATCACCTACACCCCACTCCCAGGTTTCTGCATGGCCAGCAACTCCTTACCATTCACACCTCAATTCATGTGTCACCTCGTCAGGGAGGCATTCTGTGATCACCCAATCCCAGCAGCCACTCTCCTAACTAAGTGTCTTGATGTTAAAGACTTTAAGAAATACATAAGTCATAGGATTTTTTTAAGAAGACAATGTTGTGGTCATTTTCGTCAATGTCTTTATCATCATCTATGATGTTCATTCTTTGACTCTTTTTTGTTCTGTTTTTTTAGAGATGGGGTCTCACCATGTTGCCCAGGCTGGAGTGCAGTGGCTGTTCGCAGGCATGATCACAGCTCATTACAGCCCTAACTCCAGAACTCAATCCTCCAACTCGCTCCTCCCACCTCAGCCTCCTGAGTAGCTGGGACTACAGGCACATGCCACTGTACCCAGCCATGTTCATATTTTTATGATTTATGGAATAAAAATATAATTTATTGCCCAAATTAGGACATTTTGGGAATGAAAGGGCATGCTAAGAATAGTTAACAGGTAGGGTTAATAATGCCAGGAAAACCGCCTACTGTCACTAATTATCCATCTCCAGGCTAGGACATGGGCTCCTGGAGAGCAGGGAGTGGGTCTGTTTTGTTCATCACGTATCCCCAGCACCTACAATGGTATCTGACATGCAGTAGAGCTCAGTCAATATTGATGAAAAGATGACAAAACTTTCTGACCTCAATTACTTCAACTATAAAAATGGGTGTGATAACGATGCCAACCTAGAAACTATTGTGAGGACTAAATGATTCTCACAAATGTGCCAGCTGAGCCTCAACAGAGAGCTTATTTCCTTCTGTGCTACTGCCATGGAGAAGTAAAGAGCTGGGCTGGTCACAGTGGCTCGCACCTGTAATCCCAGAACTTCGGGAGGCCAAGGTGGGCAGATCAGTTGAGTCCAGGAGTCTGAGACCATCCTGGGCTACATGGCGAGAATCGGTCTCCACAAAAAATTAATCAGGCATTGTGGCACATGCCTGTAGTCCCAGCTACAGGGAGGCTGAGGTGGGAGGATCACCTGAGCTCAGGAGGTCGAGGGTGCAGTGAGCCATGATCACACCACTGCGCTCCAGCCTGGGTGAGAAAGCAAGATCTTGTCAAAAAAAAAAAAAAAAAAAAAAAGGAGGAAAACTTAACCTGGAAGTGGAATTCCAGAACTGGACGTGGTGGTGTAGTCCGGATTCACTATCCCAGCCCAACATGAGACTCACCTGGGTGTGTTTCTAAAAATACCGGTGCTCAGGCTCACTCTCGGCCAAGAGAAATGGCAGCTCTAGAGGTGAGGCTCGGGCAGGCTGATGGTTTTTAAAGTTTCGTGGGAGATTCAGACACGCAAGGAGGGCTGAGGCCCCTGGATTAGGTCAAATCTACAAATTCATGGAAGAGGAATCAGGCCCAGAAAGGGGGCCTGCCCACAGTCACATGCTCTGCGTGGCAGAATCTGCACTGGATCCCCGGTCTCCTGGCTCCTAGTCAGTCCACTAGATGCCACTCTATCAGTGCCTTCTCCCAGCGGTGTAACTTTTCAGCCTTGGAAAGATCCTGAGGACATTCTATGGGAGGACCCAGGCTTGCTAAGGAGCCCCAGTCGTCATCTGGAGGAGCCATGAGCCAAGTTCAAAGACAGGTTAAGCACCTTGTTGAATGGCCCTGATCATCGCGCCCCTCCCAGCTCTCAGCATGGGGGCTGTGGTAGACAGTCTCCATCTGCCCATGCAGACCCAGCCTCTAGATTCCCTCTGCACCCTCTCTACTTCCTCCATGCCCAAGGAGGCTGGCCTCTGAGCTCTGTGCCATCCATGCTCCTCTGCCTTCTAATTCAGTTCAGCCAGTGGGTGAGAGGAGAGTGGAAATAATGCTGGATTCTGGGAGGACGACCTAGTCAGGTGACTCTAACACCCCAGCTGACTATTTCACACAGTCAGTACACAGTAAATATCCTTCCTTTCTGAATCATGACAAGACGAAGGTAAAATCTGTCCAGTGCTTGCAGGAGGAAATGGAAATTAGCCTATAGTTATAGCACAGCACTGACATAGAAGAATCATTTAGTAAAACAGAACAACAAAAATAAAAGTCAGCTTTGTTCTCTGTTCCCTTTGTTGCTCTTGTGAATTCTATTTTTCTTCTCTGGTACAGGGCCACCTTCATTTTCCTTTTTCTAATTTTGTTTACTTTAAAAAACCATTCGGTGGCCGGGTGCAGTGGTTCACACCTGTAATCCCAGCATTTTGGGAGGCCAAGGCAGATGGATCACCTGAGTCCAGGAGTTCAAGACCAGCCTGGCCAATGTGGTGAAACCCTGTCTCTACTAAAAATACAAAAATTAGCCTGGTATGGTGGCATATGCCTGTAATTCCAGCAAGTCAGGAGGCTGAGGCAGGAGAATCACTTGAACCTGGGAGGCAGAGGTTGCAGTGAGCCAAGATCTGGCCACTGTACTCCAGCCTGGGGCATGAAGTGAAACTCCATCTCAAAAAACATACAAACAAACAAACAAAAACCATTGGGGGCTTTTTGACAACTTCATGAGGGGCTTTCAAAGGGCTCCTGTCATTAGAGTAATGCTTTTCCTACTGTTTGGAAAGTGATTTTCCAGGGACAATATACTAGAGCTGGACCCAAAGGAAGACACACGTGATCCCAACTCCCTAAGCTTACTCAACAACCTGGCTCAGCAATGGCCCCTCCTCAGAAGTGCTTGGGGCCACCCCAGACAGACTGGGACTTGCTGACCTGCCATCTGCTACAGAAACTTGGACACTTGGAAATTTGTCCAAGAACACACGGAAGTTGTGCATTGACCCCAGAGGAGCCCAGCCTATTCACTTCCTACTCCGCTAACTGCCATGACCCCAGTAAGTTCTTCCTTCCAGGTCAAACTGGGAGACAAGTCGCTGAATCTCTCCAGACCTCAGTTTCTCGTGTGTAAAGTTGGAATTGGGATCATGTTTATGCTGAGGACCAGTGGTAAATAGTCAACTCTGACTAGGGTTTCTAGAAGATCCTGAGGAAGAGAGGGGCCTTGTGAGGACTGGCAGTAATGAATGCTGAAGTCATGGCAAATAGTAGGTGACTGATAAATAGTAGTTACTATTACTTCCTAAGGTTTTGAGAGTGTAGAATATCATAATGTGTAAACATAACCAGTGGATGCTAGAAACATAGTAGATGTTCCATAAATGATACAATATATTCGAAAGCAGGTCTAAGAATATCTGTGAAGAAAGCTTATTGGTGTACCCTGCCTGCATTTGACCTGGATTATTCTAACTCTTCTGTTGCCCTTGGACAGTATCCTCTGGGGTCCCCTGTGGTCCCCAACAGACATAGGGTATGAGTGATGACAAGACCCATCATGAAAGTTAAATTTTTCATTAACGATAGAAAATGTGAAACGATAGACACTTTGCAAACCTTATTTTGAATTCTGAATTAGTTGCAAGTTGGAGTGCAAATGTGGAAGCAAAGATTTGTAGCCTTGATTTGTGAATTGTTACAGTCTTCGTATTGTTTTCCATAGGAGATGTTGTTTTCTGGAGCATTGGAGCCCTGGTGCAGCAGGCAAGGGGCTGGGGCTTTCTCCCGGCCCTACCCTTAGGTATCTGTGTGACTTTGGGGCTCTAGTTTCTCACCTGTCGCCCAAGGGGAGTTGAGCTAGACAGTAAGTGTGTGACTTTCCATTTCCCTAAAACTCTGACATGCTGGGGGAGGAAGGCATGCTACTTCTGACAGTGAAGTCCCTGAAGAGGTGAAGTGGGATGGACGTTAAGTCCACCCCAGAGCCAGGGAAGGTCCCCCCAATTAAGAATCCTGGAAAACTGGGGGCGAGGAGGGGAATGGTAGTAGGGTGGGGTGTGAGGAAGGTATGGGGTCGTGGTAGCAGCAGTCGGCTCTCAGGGAGTGACCAACTGGGGCACAGGCTAAAGACAGAATTCAAAAATATAAGCAGAGTAGGACAATAGGTTTAGTCATGTGGACATCCTTGGCCACCTTGATAAGCACTCTTCAGTAAAAGCCTGACTGAAAGGGGCTCAAATGAGACTAGAAAGAGAAGAATTAGAGATAGTTAAACACATTTGGGAGGACTTTTGCTGTAGATCTAGAAAATCATTATTTGGAGTAAAAGAGATCTCTATAAACACTTAGAACAGGGATTGTCATGTTGTAAGTGCTGACACATGTCAGCCACTCCTGATTATCTATGTCCCCATTTGATCCTCATCACATTCCTGAGAGGCCCAGAGGTCAAGGTTTATCAGAGTTTGACCTGAGAAAACTGAGGCAGATTAATACAATGACTTACTCAAGGTCTTGCCCCTAGCCCATTGGATTATCCATTCAGGCCACACATGTCTGCTGACTGCCTGCTCTGCACTGAGATAAACAGATCAGGAAAGAGTAGAGTTGGAGCTAGATCTCCTGGTCAGAAGATCAGTTATTTCCCTAATACACTAGGTGAAAGTGCTTAGCATGTTTCAACTGATTTTTGCTATTAAATATGTGAGTTACAAATCATCAAGGCAACGCAATTCCTTGAGTCTTCAAAGAGTCATCAATCTCATTACTAGATACATTTATTTGATCTTCATTTTTAAAAATACATAAATAGCACCTCCTACTAGAGGCCAGAAACTACCCTTCGTGTTATGTTTCTGAGCTTCTCTGAAGTGGAAATCAACAGTCCTAAGGATGGAGCTTTCCTTTCATAGAGGGTCACCAGCATTTCCAGACTATGATTTTGGGCTCTAGAAAGCCACCATAGTTGGCCTCTTGGCAGACTCTAAAGAAAGAGGTTAATTAGTAATCAGTCTTGGGTTTTTTTAAACACATGAAAAGCCATCCTTTGGGAACAGGGCTGAAATTCTCAGTTCCTCAGCCATCCCTCACTGTCAAAGAGGCAGAATGTAATCAATTGCCTGGTATTTAAAAGATTAAACATCCAAGTGCAATGCATCTCCTTGAACTTTATTACCAATGTTCTCTTTCTCAACCTCTTGAGTAATCCAATTTTTCTGGACAAGGAAATTGAATATAGAATCAGAGAAGGGGCACCAATTAATCTCCCTCCCACCAACACTACCACCCAACGCTGTCTAGAGGCAGAGATACACTTAAACTCTTTCAAATACGATCCTTCCTTAGGGAGTTTAGGGAGCTATATAGCTCCCTACACAGCTTCCTTGGGATCCGTATCCACCAGAGTCCCTTCTCTAACATGGAAGTGAACAGCCAGAGGGAAGGATGGGCTTCCTGGCTACTAGCTAAGCTGAGATTTCAACCCCAGGCACTGCTTTCCAAGCCTTTCTGCCTATACCACAGCCCAGTGGTTACATGCACAGGCCATGGAGTGAGCCAGGCGAGATCCAATTCCTGGAGCCAACACCTACTTTCAGTTTGCCTTTGGGTCCTGGATTTCAATTGAGATCCACCTGAAAGGGTTATACAGATTGAAGAAGGTAATGTGTGCTGTATAAACTTCTAGCATAGTTCTAGCACTTACTAAATCAATGTAATAATCATTCATTACTACTGTTGCTTTTACACACATGAGAAGAACCAGAGAGAAGCAGGAAGATTACAACAAACTCAGTTTAAACATTTATCGCTGGCTAAACATATCACCTCAATTTAACTCTCTACGCCACTAAAGATGGTGCATACTGTATTCAGATATTACCACGTATGTGGCCTCTGGAACTGGTGCTGCCTTAGAATCACAGCCCTCTGGGACCAGCAGCCTTGCAGTTTCAATATGGACCCTGTGTTTTTCCTCCTCCCTTAGAGCACAAGCTTCCTTTCCCCTACTATACTTCTGGTGGTCTATGTTACAGGCTGAATTGTATCTCCCCAAATTCATATGCTGAAGCCCTAACCCCCAGTACCTCACCCTGAAAGATGTGATTAAGTTAAAATGAGGCCATTAGGGTGGGCCCTAATTCCATTTCACTGGTGTCCTTATAAGAAAAGAAAATCTGGGCACAGAGAGATACCAGGGATGCATGTGCCCAGAGACCATGAGAGGACACAGGGAGACGCCGAGGGAAGAGGCCTCAGGAGATAGCAAACCTGCCAACACCTTGACTTTGGTTTTCCAGTCTCCAGAACTATAAGAAAATTAAGTTCTGTTGTTTAAGCCACCCGGTCTGTGATATTCCATCATGGCAGCCCCCATGACTAAGACAGTCTATTTATTTTTCCCAACATCCAGACTCATCTATGACATCAACTCACGAGTTGAGATAAACGATGCTGACTCATTTTATGGTGGCTTTAGAGATTCCATTACCAGCCTGCTACATTCAAGGGGCCACTCAACAGTGGCAGGGAGGGAAGAGCTACACCTCTGGAGAGGACCCTTTCCTTCTGGTCCATTATTTTCCCTGAAAAGACCCCTGACTCCTAAAGGTAAGACAGGAGCACTTTCTGCTTATTCGCATCCCAGCTTCTTCCCATGGCCAGGAGCCTTCCACACCTTCATTTCCAGTCACTTCATAGGAACTTGCCTCTCATAAAGAGGCACCAAGCCTCCCACAAAAGGAATTCACAGTTTCCAGTCCCGGTTCCCACAATGAGTAACCTGTTTCACATCAGAGGCACTGTGGCAGGCTCCACAATGTAGCTGTAATCTTCACATCCAAACTCCTCATCATCAGCCTCCTGGGTGTGCACAGGTCCCCCATATCCCACACATTGCACTGAGCAACCCTAGGGGTAGGGGACAAGGGCACGGAACACAATGTGAAGAGCACACACTAGGGCTGTGCAGTGCACAATCTGCACAGCTGTACAAAGCGGCCCTGGCAGAAAGCACATCTTGTACAATTCATTACCCTCCCGGCCTCATGCTGAGCAACTAAAATGCCCTTTGTAAGTATTACTGATTCACTGGCATTTCTAAGTGAAGTGTTCCCCTTCAAAGAGAAAAACAGTAAAAGTCAACAAGGAATGAAAAAGACTCTGGTGAATATTAGATAAATATTGCAGCTCCTTGGATCAGATCACGTCCACTCTGGATATCGGTAAACTGCACGGTAGGGATAAAACGACCTGATTTATGCAGTTGTCTCTGGGAATGGAAGGGATGAGGTGCTACTTGAGATTTTGATGTTCCTCCTTTCTGTCCATGTATGAGCATCACCTTATAATACTTATAATAATCTTGCCCCTTTCATTGTTTCCACTTAATGACTTTGTTCTCCCCAGATTGCCACTTTTCATTAGGAATCAATAAGTACCTACAGATTTATTGATTGATTTAGTAACAATGATTGTCTTGTTCCGTAGACCTTCCATAAGGTACCTACAGATTTATTGATTGATTTAGTAACAATGATTGTCTTGTTCCTTAGACCTTCCGTAAAGTACCTACAGATTTATTGATTGATTTAGTAGCAATGATTGTCTTGTTCCTTAGACCTTCCATAGATTAGCCTGTGCATGATCATACTGCCGGGGTGGAGATCGGGGGGTGTCAGAGGAAAGAACCTTCCTCGGTGCCTACAGGGCACGCACCACTTCCTAGGACTGATCTATAGGTCATGAGGTCTGTTTATTAGTTTGAGGAGAGAAGTAGAACTGTCAACCAGCTGCCCTCCAGCCTGGGTGACAGAGCAAGACTCTACCTCAAAATAAACACA
>NW_012107031.1:650693-652475 GCF_000951045.1 Mandrillus leucophaeus
CCTCCCAAGTAGCTGGGATTACAGGTGCCCACCACCAGGCCCGGCTAATTTTTGTATTTTTAGTAGAGACGGGGTTTCACCATGTTGGCCAGGCTAGTCTTGAACTCCTGACCTCAAGCAATCCACCCGCTTTGGCCTGCCAAAGTGCTGAGATTACAGGTGTGAGCCTGGCCTCTTTCCTACTTTTAAAGAGCTGGTGTGAAAAAGAGTGTGAGACAATGCCTGCAATGTTCCCACACTCGTGCTTGGCACGATTAGATGGTCTATAAGTGTTGGTTTCCTTTTCCAGGAGTAATAAAGCATGTTTAGTACCTTTGTGCTATGATCTAAACATCTGTGTCCCCTCTCAGAATTCATACATTGAAACTTAATCCCCAAGTTGGTGCTATCAAGAAGTGAGGCCTTTGGGAGGTAAATAGGTCCTAAGAGCTCCACCCTTGTGGATGGGATTAGTGCCCTTATTAAAGTGCCCTTATTAAAGAGGCCTGGGGGAGGCTGCTCATCCCTTCTGCTGTACGAGGACACAGAAGGTGCCATCTGGGAGGAGCGAGCCCTCACCAGACTCCAAATCTACTGGTGCCTCGATCTTGGACTTTCCAGCTGCCAAAAGTATGAGCAATCAAGCTCTGTTGTTTGTAAATTACCCAGTCTAAGATATTTGTTATAGCAGCTCGAATGGACTAAGACACTCTCCATATCCCATAGCATTATCATAGGGAAAAGGGGACAGGTGCAGACGTCCCCAGGAGAGCTTTTGTTGAGTAATTGGAGGCATTCAAACCCCAACCCAATGTCAAATCCTAACTAAGAATCAAAGTGTGGCGACTGTGTGTGAGGGAGACCTGGAGCGGCAGGTGTGCCTTGGATGTGGATTCTCAGAGACAGCAGTGTTGACGCCTTGCTGGACTAACCCGTGACTACCCACTACGGCAGGGACAGTGATTTACTCTCCCAGCTAATGCGAAAGCTCTGGTCAGATTGCATTCCAACAAAACCTCTAACTCAGAGCTGCAGAGATGCTCGAGAATCCAACAGAAAGTCTGCTTTGATATAAAGCATGTTCCAAGGCGGTTGGCTATCTTTGCCTCCTACCCTGGAGAGCAATAATCAGGCCTTATGTTCGCTACCCTGAGATGGAGGAGAGAATGTAAAAAGAAAATAGAATTCTTGGCTTTTACTTTTCTTTGTTTTCTTTTTTTGTGAGACAGAGTTTCACTCTTGTTGCGCAGGCTGGACTAAAATGGTGCAATCTCGGCTCACTGCAACTTCCACCTCCCAGGTTCAAGTGACTCTCCTGCCTCAGCCTCCTGAGTAGCTGGGATTATAGGTGTGCATCACCATGCCCGGCTAATTTTTTGCATTTTTAGTAGAGACAGGGTTTCACCATGTTGGCCAGGCTGGTTTTGAACTCATGACCTCAGGTGATCCACCTGCCTCGGCCTCCCAAAGTGCTGGAATTATAGGCCTGAGTCACCCTGCCTGGCCAGCTTTTACTTTTCAGTGAGAAATGAAACGTACAAGGCATTCCAAGGGAACACTTTACCCATATGCATCCAGGGCCCAACGAAGAGGCCGCCAGCCCCTCCTGCAGCCTCAGAACTGTGAGTCCATCTTGGTAAACAGGTAAGGCAGCTGGAGATGCACTGGTGCCACCCATTCCATCTGCAGCCCCAAGCTTGAAAGTGGTTGGCACGGAAAAGGAATAACCCTTACCTTCAGGAACAGAGAGGTGGAGTCCACGGACCTTTCCAATACTATCTGAGCTGTAAACACAAAGCTGTA
>NW_012107031.1:652525-668315 GCF_000951045.1 Mandrillus leucophaeus
CTGCCTGGCCAGCTTTTACTTTTCAGTGAGAAATGAAACGTACAAGGCATTCCAAGGGAACACTTTACCCATATGCATCCAGGGCCCAACGAAGAGGCCGCCAGCCCCTCCTGCAGTCTCAGAACTGTGAGTCCATCTCGGTAAACAGGTAAGGCAGCTGGAGATGCACTGGTGCCACCCATTCCATCTGCAGCCCCAAGCTTGAAAGTGGTTGGCACGGAAAAGGAATAACCCTTACCTTCAGGAACAGAGAGGTGGAGTCCACGGACCTTTCCAATACTATCTGAGCTGTAAACACAAAGCTGTAGACGCAGCTATTTATGCAGCACCTGTTACATGTTGACACTAGGCTGGCCACCGGGTATGTGTAATCTCATTTGATCTTCAGATAACACAAAGGGGTCAGTGGCATTATTATCCCCATTTTCCAGAGGGAAGACTGAGGCTAGCAGGGTTAACCTGTTAATTCACCCAGGATCACTCAGCTAGGAAGTGGCTCGAGCAGGATTTGGACTCGGATCCATCTTATACTTCCCATTCAGCTCGGCTGTCGGCGCCTGCAGGAAAGGGTCTGTGGCAGCACGGATTATATAAGGCTTCCAAAACTTCATAACCTCCCTGTGCTTGTTATTTTTGTCTCTCAGCTGTCTGTGTCCCCACTGTGACAAGCTGAGAATAAAAAATCTTCAAACAAGAGGAGTCCATCTGCTTGTCTTAAGAGGCAGCAAGAAAATAAATCTCTTGATCGGTAAGGCCAGAGTGGGGAAAGGTAGTATCTACGGGGCGAGGGTCTAGAGCCTTTGGAAAGACAGCAAGAGAGAGCCCTGGAGTCAGACCAGGAGGAACTGTACCTCTCAATGGTAGGGACTCAATGGTAGAAACACATGTACTAAAAGACAAAGAAATATTCATGTAGAGAAAAGAGGATCAAAGGTACACTGAGAATTGAGGGGCCCTGGTCATTTCATGGAAATCAGTATAACACATATGCAAAACATTGTTTATTTTATTTTGTGTTTTTCAAGAGACAGGGTATCGCTCTGCTGCCCAGGCTATAGTGCAGTGACACAATCACAGCTGACTGCAGACTTGAACCCCCAGGCTCAAGTGATCCTCCCACCTCAGCCTCCAGAGTAGCTTGGACTATAGGCATGTGCTATCAGACCTGGCTAATTTTTTAATTTTTTTGTAGAGATGGGGTCTCACTATATTCCCCAGGATGACCTCCAACTCCTAGACTCAAGCAATCTTCCCACCTCATCTTCCAAAAGTGCTGCGACTACAGGTGTGAGCCACCATGCCCGGCCATATTGTTCATTTTGAAATAAGTTACATTCTTTGGATCTGACAATATCTGGGTTTTTTTGGGTTTTTTGTTTTGTTTTGTTTTGTTTTGTTTTGTTTTGAGATGGAGTCTTGCTCTATCACTCAGGCTGGAGTGCAGTGGTGAGATATTGGCTCACTGCCACCTCCGCCTCCTGGGTTCAAGCAATTCTCCTGCCTCGGCCTCCCAGGTAGCTGGGATTACAGGCACCCACCACCATGCCCGGCTAATTTTTCTATTTTTGGTAGAGACTGGGGTTTCACCATGTTGGCTAGGCTGGTCTCAAACTCCTGACCTCAAGTGATCCACCTGCCTCAGCCTCCCAAAGTGTTGGGATTACAGGCGTGAGCCACTGCGCCTGGCCTCTGTTTTGTTTTTTGTTTTGTTTTGTTTTTTAAGTCCCCATGGTTGTTTTGATCCTGGTCACACCTGGTCTCAGCCTGGGCCAAGGGAAACCACACTCAGGCTACTCCTGGTTCTTTGAGTGCTCATCTCCGTCCCCACCTGGTCTCACTTTAATTGATATGATGCCATTAAAAGTAATGGCAAAGACTGCAATTACTTTCGCACCTGCCTAATAATAAATCTATCCCTTGGGATATTTAGTTCTAACCACTCCCACCGAAGCCCCCAGGTAAATCCTGGGGTGTTGAGGACCTGATGCTATTAATGGATTTCCAATGATGCTTTAACGGTCCCCCTCCATGCTACCCCTCAACTGGGCCTATTAGTCAGGGACAGTCAGCACCGCGACTCCAGGAAGGTGCATCTGTCAAGAGGCTTGGGGTGGTTGGTGCTGTCTTACACAGGCCTAGCCCAGGCTACAGCCCATTCACCAAATCCTGGCCAACTGTCTGAAATTTCTCTGGGTCCTCGTTGCCTTCTGAACAGCCCTATCTCAGTGTGGCCTGCTCCCAGAACTCTTTCTCCTGACTTCTGATTTCACCTAGAGGACATGGGCTCAGAAAAATGAAGCGAGAAACTCAAAGACACAGGAGCAGCACCCAAGCGCCTCTTCTCCAGGCAATCATCTCACTTTGATTGGCATAGACCCCTTAGGGGTATGGGCACTGTCTGAAAGTATCTGGAAAGACCAAGTTTCAGCAGCCACTAAGCTGTCAAGGCTCTTTAAAAATCTGATTCCTGGCCAGGCACGGTGGCTCATGCCTGTAATCCCAGCACTTTTGGAGGCTGCGGTGGGCAGATCACTTGAGGCCAGGAGTTCTAGATCAGCCTGGCCAACATGACGAAACCCTGTCTCTACTAAAAATACAAAAATTAGCTGGATGTGGTAGTGTGTGCCTGTAATCCCAGCTACTCAGGAGGCTGAAGCAGGAGAATTGCTTGAACCCAGAAGGCAGAGTTTGCAGTGAGCCGAGATGGCACCATTGCACTCCAGCCTGGGCAACACAGTGAGATTCTGTGTTAAAAAAAAAAAAAAAAAAAAGATCTGATTCCACTGTTCCAAGGGTGAGGCTGTCCAAGCCTCCACTATTTTTCCTCTGTGCTCTGAGCCCAGACTGAAATCTGTAGGGAGAGACAACTTGTGAGATGGAAAGAAAATGAGCTTTGAGGTCTGACAGGAATGGGGCTGAATCCCACTTCTATATCTTAGGAGCTATGACTTTCCCTGTAGGGCTCTGCATGATTAAAGGAAATAATCTATGTACATGTGCCAGTGCACACAGTAGCTGCTCAGTATAGGAAAGTGGTTTGTTTCGATTCATGTGATTATGAATCCTGAACACACCTGTGCTTGTATCTTGTCACAGTCGCTTCGTCCCTGGGTGACATCCAATCCATCCTTTCAGTCCTAGATTAACTGATACCTCCTCCAGGAAGCAGCGCCTGATTTCCAAGCCAAATAAGACATCACACATGGAAATATAACCACGTCATTGCCCCATGCAAAATTACTTGGTGATTCTCCATTGCCTAGAGAACAAAATTGATGTCGCCTAAGCAAGAACAACAAGGCTCTTTCTGATTTAACAATTGCCCCCAGCTCTTTCCCAAGCCCTGCCCTCACTTACTATTCCAGCCAGATGCATCTATGGTGGCTTCCTGAATACAGCCAGCTCCTGCATACTTCCCTAATGCTAAGGGCCATGCCATCAAACTTAGGAGGCTGGATCCACTTGCACTTGAATTTCTGGAACACAAGCAGGCAAAATGCAGAAACTGGCCGTACCCTGGTGACAGGGGAAAAGGCATACCTCCTACGGGTGGATCAGAAATCAAGGCTCTGCCACTGCCTTTGAGGGTAGTGGGTAAGAGTGTGGTCCTTGGACAGAATCAAACCTGGCCTGACTCTTACTTGTCACTTACCAGCAATGTAATCTTGGCTGTGTCTCTGAACTCCCATTTCTCTATCTGGGGGAGGGAAATGGTAAGAACACCCTCTAAATTGTTAGAGGAAGGAATGTCTGGCATATACCTGGTGCTCACTAAATGTCCACTCTTATTAGAATTTCTGGAAGTAGCAGGCTATGGTTATCTGAAATACAGCTGGACTGTCACAAGCATTTGAGCTGGGTTTCATGCACTATCTGAAGAGATTGATCCAAGCACCTTGAATACATCTGTAGCTCAACATTAAAAGGCCAAGGTTATGTCTTCCACTCCCATCCTTTCCCTCCAGAGCCCCCCTCAGTGGAAATGACTGGATCAGGTAAGATACCTTCCTGGAGGAAAACATTTCTGCACTCAGGGAACATGTTCAAAAATTCAGTCTCTGCCTCTTCAGGGCTTATATGATGTATGAATTACAGTATAAAAAGATCAACTATCTGGAGGCACAGGACTTGGATTCCAATCTTGGCTCCTAATTCTGGCCCTGTTGGTGACCAGCGGTGTGATCTTGGCTAAGTCACCTACCTTCTCTAAGCCTCAGATTCCTCATCTGTGATATGGGAGGACCTACCTCACAAATCAGATGATGAGAGGGAGCATGTCTGGGGAGTATAACCATCCTATAAGGTATGGCTCAGGCCTAAGGTTCTTGAATTTGCTTCTTTTTCCTCTTGGCCTATTTTACTACAGGTTAAAAATCTCTTATCTGGCCAGGTGCAGTGGCTCACACCTGTAATCCCAGCACTTTGGGAGTGGATCACTTGGGATCTCGAGTTTGAGATCAGCCTGGGCAACATGGTGAAAACCTGTTCTACAAAAAAATACAAAAATTAGCTGAGTGTGGTGGTGCACACCTGTAGTCCCAGCTACTTGGGAGGCTGAGGTGGGAGGATATCTTGAGCCCAGGAGGCGGAGGTTGCAGTGAGCTGAGATGGCACCATTGCACTCCAGCCTGGGTGACAGAGCCAGACCTTGTCTCAAAAACCAAAACAATGACAACAAAAACCCTCTTATCTACAATTCCAAAATGCAAAAACATCTGAGAAACAATATTTTCTGTAATTCATTTGGCTGCAAAACTTGTCCTGAATTGATGAGTCCATTTATAGACTTTATCCCACTTATGATGAATATTCATAAGTTTTACTGCAGAAATAATAACGTGTTTGACTTGAGAGTGTTGTCTCAGTTACCTCTGGGGGTGTCAAATACTGCATGAGATATTCTGAATTATGAAACTCATCTGGCCCCATGAGTTTTGCTTAACAAGTTATGGACTTATATTCTAGCAGTATATACTAAACCGTACTCATTCACGTATCACCTGCATGATTTTGTCATATCCTTCTAACACCTGTATTAATACTTGCTTCATCCATTTTAGATGAGTCCATTTTGACTTACTTTTCCAAATGAACCTTGTTTAAATGCACAGTGAAAAATACCTAATTATTAATAAAAATGTTTGTCTACATGACATCTCAAAGCATCCTGCTTATGGCAGTGAAATGCACTCCACACTTAAAACAACAGTCATCTGAAACTAGCACAACGGGTTAGCTCTTAAACAGTTGGAACGCAAGCAATAAGGGTGACATCTGAGGTGGACTCTTCTTTGAGGTTTTCAGTTATAAATATTCAGCAGTACAATTCCACCAAATGCTGGTTGCCTTCCTGCTGTGAACACGACACTGCTTAACCACATCAGCTATGATGTTTTGTTGGAAAACCACAACCAACCAGTAAAGATGGCAGATGGAGCTCCACTCAGAACAGTTTACCTGCAAGTTCTTTCACAGACATTCATATCCATTTCCCTCCTCCACCCACAGGAGAGGTAGTATCAGAAGAATTTAAAACAAAAAACCAGGCCCACACGGATTGAGAGCTTTGACCCAAGTTCTCACGAGTTCCAGGCAGAGCTGAGAGTGCTGGAATTCAGGTCCCTGCTGCTGACCTGGACGTGCCTCTGCTACATCAAGTCACAGTCTTCGCTGCTCAGGGCACTGCTGACGCCACTGTCTGCCCTGGTTTATACGTTAATATTCACAAAAGCTGCTGGGAGCCTGGACTTTCGTAAAACCAGCCTGCTCTCAGACTAAAATACCCCCCTGTGGCCTAGTTACCATCCTTTCCTGTTCTCCATTAAAAAGCTCCACAGTGGTTGAAAGGGTCTCACAAGGCTTTTAGAGGTTTAGCAAATCTTCAAAATGGACCAAGAAGAATTGGTAACTGTCTTAACATTTTCCACAAACTTAGAGAAATAGCAGTTAGTGGAAACAGGGCAAGGCCCAGATAATCTGTTTCAAGGCCACAAATGACATCATAATTTAGCCTTTTGGTAATCAAAAATTTCCCAATGATCCAAACAAGTAAAGAAAAATCAGGGGCCTCTCCCCCAACCCACCTGTATTATTAGTCCATTCTCACGATGCTATAAAGAACTGCCCAAGACTGGGTAACTTATAGAGGAAAGATGTTTAATTGATTCACAGTTCCGCATGTCTGGGGAAGCCTCAGGAAACTTACAGTCATGGCAGAAGGGGAAGTCCTTCTTCACATGATGGCAGGAAAGAAATGCAGAGCGAAGGCGGTGGGGCGGGGGCACTGGGCAGGGAAGGCCCCTTATAAAAACCATCAGCCCTTGTGAGAACTCGCTCACTATCACGAGAGCAGGATGGCAAAATGGAGGAAACTGCCCCATGATTCAGTTATCTCCACCTGGTCCCTCCCAGGACATGTGGGGATTATGGAAACTACAATTCACGACGAGATTTGGGAGGGGACATAGCCAAACCATATCACCACCCTCTCTTTTTACCGGAATTAATTATTAAAGTTTTCAGCTTTCCTTTTGCCCCATGTGTGAGTCATAAAAAAAATTATGCTGGGGACCAGGAATTGTGGGTCTTAAGTTTTGCCCTGATAACCACCTGGCCGTGGGCCCAGGCAGGCCCTAAGAAGCTGGCCCATGGTGTAGTACGGAATCCCAGGTGCTGACGGAAACAGACATATCTTTTCATCCTACCTCATCTTGCCCTTTGGACAAGTTATTTTAAATTTCTCTGAGCCCCACCTTTCTTACCTATAAAACCTATCTCAAAGGTTTGATAAGGATTAAAGAACAAAATGATGTAAAACACTGATCGCAGACGCAGCACAAAGCAAGAGGTAAGTAAATAGTAGCTGGTGTTGCTACTGCCAATTCAGATAGTCTGGGCCTTCGGACCAGGTTATATGAATATATGTAATGAACAGCTCTTAACTTCAGTGATTATGGATTTATCACCCAGAACAGAATGACTGGGGAAACATCATGCAGCTGAAAGATAAGCTCATCACAATTTAATTTCCAAACACTTACATTTTTCTAGCTTTGAAGGGCTATTCAAAGGGTGCCCTGAGAAAAAGTCAACCAGCATAACTTTAAATATGGCCGGTTCTTGACTAGTGGCGGAAAAGGAAGTCAGGAAAAATGGGAATAAATACCACTGATGAATAATTATTATTTTAGCCTGAACCTTCAACTTCCAGGTCAGAATTTAAAAAGCATGTTTACCTGATTTGAGTTTCACCCAGTTATCTTCCCTGGTTTTCCCTTTACTGTAGGGAGATAGCCCAGGTTAGTCAGCCAGAGAGAGGCAAGAGAAGACAGGAGGTCCTAAGGCCCATATTTTATAAGACAGAATTGCCTGACCAATTGTATCACAGTGATCTAGGTGCCTATTAAAATGCAGATCTCCCAGCCCCAAGTGAATGAGGCTATCTGGGGCTGGGGGTTGAAAACATGCTTTTTTTTTTTTTTTTTTTTTTTTGAGACGGAGCCTCGCTCTGTCGCCCAGGCTGGAGTGCAATGGCGCAATCTCGGCTCACTGCAACCTCCACCTCCCGGGTTCAAACCATTCTCTTGCCTTAGCCTCCCGAGTAGCTGGGATTACAGGTGCCTGCCACCACGCCTGGCTAATTTTTGTATTTTTAGTGGAGACGGAGTTTCACCTGGTTGGCCAGGCTGATCTTGAACTCCTGACCTCAGGTGATCTGCACCCCCTTGGCCTCCCAAAGAGCTGGGATTACAGGCATGAGTCACCACACCTGGCTAAAAATATGCATTTTTTTAAATAGGCACCCTTGATACAACCAAAACCGTGAAAACCACTGATGTTAGGCCACATTATAAGCATGCAATAAATGCCGCATATACATATCATCTCAGTAGGATTTCTCCCTGTCTCTAATGGAAATTTATGGTCAAGGAGGAGTAAAGGACAAGCAAACAAACCATCCTAGTAATTGTACAGCCAAAGAATGCAGGTGAAAACAAAGAACAGTGGTGTCCCAAGGCCGGGGGGACGAGCCTGCTTGAGGACACAGAGGGACAGTTGTCAGAAAGATTGTCCCCAAGTGGAAGCTTCACCTCATTTTCCAAAAGGGTCAAGTGGGTGAAATTGAGCAGTTAATGGATGGATGGGGAAACAGCACACAAGCAGGAAGAGTAACATGAACAAAGCAGAGAGGCTCATTTGAGGAGCTGCATTGGTTCTTTACATGGCTGGAAGGCAAGGAGTGAGGTTTGGAGGGGTAGTGGAAACGTTTCTTCTCAGCTGTGCAAGATTACAAATCATACTTTTCTTCCTCAAAGAAGGAAAGCAATCTCAAGTTTCTGGCATTAAAAAGCATAAACAAATCTCTAGGCTCTACTCTGACTTGATGGTTTTTTCCTTTTCCTGATTTTAAAACTCACTTGCATCCCACACCAAACCCAAGTAGATGCTAAATATAGTCGGTTCTTTGAGCCTGTTCCATTTACTCTGCCGCCGAGTCAGTCTTCTCAATTGTGATTTATGCTCACATTGTGGTTGAGTTAATTTAGTCAATTAACTTCAGTGAAACCAAAGGTTTATTTTCCATAAAGATTTTCCTTCTTATGCTTTTGAGGTATTGTTATAATGATTTTTGTTATATGCTTATGGATCAACTATTTTAATTGGGTCCATTTCACTCACCTATTGCTATGTAACAAACCATCCCAACACTTAATGGCTTAAAACACAACCTTTGTATTTGCTCACTCTCTGATATTCAGACTGGGCTTAGCTGGATAAAGTTTCTGCTGATCTTGATGGTGGTCACCTAATTAGCTGAACTCGGTGTGGGCTGGCTGAGGGCTGGGTTCAGCTGAGATGCTGAGATGGCAGAGTTTTTCTAAGTCCTCTTTATATAGCCCATCTAGCAAGGTAGTTAGACTTTTTATTTAGCAGATCAGAGCATCCAAGAGCACCAAAGCAGAAGCTTCCAGTACTTCTTAAGGCTCAGAACTGGCACAGTGTCACTTCCGCTGCATTTGATGAGTTAAAGCAAGGCATAATCCTGGACCAGATTCATAGGAAGGGGATTACACAAGGGTGTGAATACCAAGAGGCATAGCTTATTGGGGCCGCCAATAAAACAAACTGCAACAGTTTGCTCTCTGGTTTCTAATGGCTCACAGCCCTCCCACGTGCAAAATACTCTCAACTGTCTCCCAAGACCCCTAAGAGTCTTATCCCATTATGGCAGCAGTCTCAGGCTCAAGGTTCAAGATCTTGTCATCTAAACCAAGTCCAGGTGTAGATGAGACTCCTCGGGTATATTTCTTCTAGATCTGAAGACAAATTGTTTCGCCCTATATACCGGTGAGACCAGCATAAAATAATCACAACAGACTCTCATCTAAATGAAGGAGAATGGAAGGAATGCAGGACTCGCCAGTCCACAGCAATTCTGAAGTCCAGACAGGCATATGTCACCAATTCTCCCTGCTCCAGAGACAGTTACATTCCTAAGGAGTGGTTCTTCATGGTTCCTTACTCTGCTTTCTGACTATTCCTTCTTTTTTTTTTTTGAGACAGAGTCTCGCACTGTCGCCCAGGCTGGAGTGCAGTGGCGCGATCTCGGCTCACTGCAAGCTCCGCCTCCCGGGTTCACGCCATTCTCCTGCCTCAGCCTCCTGAGTAGCTGGGACTACAGGCACCCGCCACCTCGCCCGGCTAGTTTTTTGTATTTTTTAGTAGAGACGGGGTTTCACCATGTTAGCCAGGATGGTCTCGATCTCCTGACCCCGTGATCCGCCCATCTCGGCCTCCCAAAGTGCTAGGATTACAGGCTTGAGCCACCGCGCCCGGCTCTGAGTATTCCTTCTTTTCCCATAAGGGATGGCCAGTGTCTGTGGGTGAATAGCTTTCTCATCCTCTTTCCTGCCTCTAGAAGGAGAGAGTCCGGAGGCCTCTTTTCAAGTCGAGGTGTTTCTTTCCTTCCCTTTTTTTTAAAATTTCTTTTACTTTAAGTTCTGGGATACATGTGCAGAACGTGCAGATTTGCTACACAGGTATACATGTTCCATGGTGGTTTGCTGCACCTATCAACCCGTCTTCTAGGTTTTAAGCCCCATATGCATTACCTATTTGTCCTAATGCTCTCCCTCCCCTTGCCCCCCACCCCCGATAGGCCCCAATATGTGATGTTCCCCTCCCTGTGTCCATGTATTCTCATTGTTCAACTCTCACTTATGAGTGAGAACATGTGGTGTTTGGTTTTCTGTTCCTGCGTTAGTATGCTGAGAATGATGGCTTCCAGCTTCATCCATGTCCCTGCAAAGGACATGACTTCATTCTTTTTTACAGCTGCAGAGCTGTTTCTTTTAGTACAACTCTTTGTGTTTCTGCTAATATAGTTCTCTTCAAAACTATGTAGGATTCCTATAAGTCTTAATAGGTTTCATTCCAATAGATAAGAGCTATACTCGCAAATCTCTTTGTGACAGACCTCTCTATACTTGGGGTCAGAGTACTATGAGAAGATGTCCTTTACATTCTTAGAAACACTTTTATCTAGCACTGAGGTTCTAGGAGGTTCTACTGCTAACCTTTCTGGGGTCTTAACAAAGGGTCTTATAGCCACACTTGTAACTTGATCTTTTTTTTTTTATTGAGATGGAGTCTCGCTCTGTCACCTAGGCTGGAGTGCAGTGGCGAGATATCGGCCCACTGTAACCTCCACCTCCCAGGTTCAAGCAATTCTCTGCCTCAGCCTCCTGAGTTGCTGGGACTACAGGCACCTACCACCACGCCCAGCTAATTTTTTTGTATTTTTAGTAGAGACGGGATTTCACCATCTTGGCCAGGTTGGTCTTGAACTCCTGACTTCATGATCCACCCGCCTTGGCCTCCCAAAATGCTGGTATTACAGGCTTGAGCCACCGTGCCTGGCCTGTGACTTGATCTTGACCCACATGTTCCATTTTACTGGTAGTACCTTAGATTTGATCTTTTCCCATAGGCCAGTTGGGAACCTTTTGCAGACTGGAAAAGCTGCAATGAGAAAGAGTTTTGTTTTCCAACTCAGTAAGTCCTGGGTTGGAAAGTTTTCCTGTGTTGACACTTTTATTTTTTATCCTTCTCTATTTGTGCCTTATCAGGCACAGCTAAAAGAAGACAGTTAGCACTTTCAACGTTCTGTCTGGAAATAGTCTCTTAGTCAGATCCCCAAGTTCTTTAGACACATTTGCTATCTTTTATAGTCAACATGTTGCCAAACTTTCAACCACTACATGACACAGATTGTCTTTTCCCCAGACTCTAATACCAACTGCTCACTGCCCTTCCAACCTTCCCTAACAGTCTCCTGGAGCCTCCTCCAGCTTCTGCTCACCACCCAGGCCAAAAGCCATGGCCACCAGCTTTGTGGTCTTGTTACAGAAGAAATCACATCCGAGTGCTAACTTCTATTTGGTTAGCTATTGCTGCGTAACAAACCGACCCCAAATTTAGTGGCTTAAAATGACAATCATTCCATTCTCTCACAGTTCTGGAATCTGGTTTGGGGCTCAACTGAGCAGTTCTTCTGCTGGTCTTTACAGTAGTCACTCTTGTGGCTGCATTTAGCTACAGGAAAGCTGGGCCTGGGGTCAGCTGTTATTTTCAGCCAATTTGATCTCTCCCTCCTCCCCTACCTTCCTCTCTCTTCTCTCTTTCTCTCTCTCTCTCTCTCTCTCTCTCTGTGTGTGGTGTATACTTTTCTTTCTTATAATATCTCCTTCTTTCTGACTTTTCCATCTTTGCTTCTCTATTATCCAGTCTTTCCTTGGAGCTCCAACTACTGGAGTCCCATTTTTCCAGATTCGTCTCAGCCTGGTATCTTTCACCTGCAGCGCCACTTCTGCAGCATCTGGGTGCTATCAATTTTGATATATATTCTTTTTACTTCAGCTTCAGTATAATTTTGAAAAATCTACTGAAAAAAATGAACTCTATAGGGCAGAGAAAAATGGGCTATTCTTATTTACACTGAAATTCATCACTGGAACTGCTGTCTGGGGTTAATAAAAAGACTTTTGGAAGACAAAGCATTTAACTATTCCCATAGCAACAAGGGCATCAGGCATTTCTGTGTGACCCAATAGATGTTTAAACAAGTACCAACTCCCAAGCAAAGAACATAAAATCTAGAGACAAAAGACCTTGGTGTTAAAGAACCATCTCTGTCATTCATTGTGATCTTGAAGTTCTCAGAATTCAAGCTCCTTGCCTAAGAAATGGGAGAGATACCTGTATCTTCAAGGTTGTCGTAATGGTCAAACGGGATAACCTATATGAAATTTCTTTGTCAATCAGAGACCTCTGGATGAATTACGATCACTGTTTCTGAACAGATGCTGAGGGTTAGGGGTGACAGTACCAGAGGTGAAGGGTCAAGCATGGCACACACACACAGCAGGCCCTTCTGGAACATCGGGGAGAAATTCAGAGACAAGACCCATCACAGGTATGTGAGCCCTGTTGCCCATTGCATTCGAACAGCACGGAAGAATCCAGCAGGGCCAAACGTCAAGTATTGGAAGAGAAACCTCAGTCTTTTGGCTATAGGGCTTTAAAAAAAATTGCATGATTGAGAGAGTACAAGCTGCTCCCACAGTGTGATCAAGGGCTGGGGTCCAAATCCATGGTCCCAGCAATATGACGTGGTAGAACTCATTTTTCATATGAGCTAAATGACTTGCCTAGGATCTCACAAGACCTAAGACTTAGATTTAAATATTATTTCAATAATCCCACAGGAGTTTCATAAGACTTTATCAGCTTCTCATAACACAAGAAAACATTGGGAGGATCCAAATCATTGCATTTCAGTATATTTATTTTAGGAGTAGCAGTGGCACAAATAACTTCAAAATTTGTGTTTCAGCTGGGCGTGGTGGCTCACACCTATAATCCCAACACTTTGGGAGGCTGAGGTGGGAGGATCGCTTGAGGCCAAGAGTTTGAGGCCAGCCTGGGCAACATAATGAGACTTCATCACTACAAAAAAAAAAAGTGCTAGGCACAGTGGTACATCCCTGTAGTCCCAACTGCTGGAGAGGCTGAGGCAGGACGATCGCTTGAGCCCAGGAATTTGAGGTTGCAGTGATCCCTGATCGCACTTAACTTTCATCAGAAATGTGTCTGACAGACTGAAAATTCAATACTTAAAATAATTAAGTGACACAATAAACGCTGAAAGAGAAAATGGAATGTTTTCACTTTCTCACTATTTTTCAGATCAAAACATGTGACAGGTTCCAATTTTTTCCTCAAATATTTTACAACCAAATTGAAGGGAGGAGAAAGACTCTTAAAAACCAATGTCTTTTTTTTTTTTTTTTTTTTTTTTGAGATGGAGTCTCACTCAGTGACCCTGGCTAGAGTGCAGTGGCGTGATTTCAGCTCACTGCAACTTCTGCATCCTGAGTTCAAGTTATTCTCCTGCCTCAGCCTCCGGAGTAGCTGGGATTACAGGCACGCACCACCACACCCAGCTAATTTTTGTATTTTTAGTGGTGATGGTGTTTCACCATGTTGACCAGGCTGGTCTTGAACTCCTGACCTCAAGTGATCCACCCACCTTGGCCTCCCAAAGTGCTGGGATTACAGGTGTGAGCCACTGTGCCTGGCCCCCAAAAAACTTGTATTTTTACTACAATAATTTACTGAGCACCTTCTACATGTCAAGGATTTTACCAGGCACTAAACACATAGAACTTCAATCTTTATAACCCTATAATAGAGGTCACCATTTTATAAATTTTATTGTCCCCATTTTATAAACAGGGGCACTTGAAGAGCTCAGAGAAGTTAATTCTGTTGTGTAAGTTCCCACCCCCAGGAATTGATTAACCTGGACTTGTTTGATTCCAAATGACAAATACTATTAACATAGCTGTGGAAAAGCCAAAGCCTTCAGCTGTGAAATTGCTGTATATTAATATCTTCCTATGTGACGGCAGCTAGGCTTATCAGCAGCAACCATTCCTCTCAGAGGCTCAAGGCACAAAAAGAACTCTGAAGATGGGTGAATAGCTTAAATCTACTCATTTATCTTTAATGAGTTTACAACTCTCTCATCAAGACTTCGGAAGTTCAAAATGGATACTGATCCTAATTTTTAAACCATATAGAAAGAGGAATAATCTATAGTATGGTATTATGATAAATACCAAAGACACAACAAATGAATTAGAAATAGCCTTTGCATTTTAGGAGCTCAGTGTTGAGGCATGGCACAACTGAGGTAAAACAGAGTGTTCATGGTATCCACAGGGAGCCATAAAATCATGCAGAATTTAATTCACTAATTTAAACCCAACTGATGTCTTGCCCTCTAAGATTGCTACGTTTCAACTTGTACTTTTCCTGAACTGGAATAATTCAATGATTTTATTTTAAAAAGTTGCATTTACATTAAGTCTTACTGCAGAGTAAAGATAACTAATATGAATGGTAGCAAAGTGACTTATTGCCCAATATGCTGAATTATGTAAAAACGAAAAAGTATAACATAATGCATTACTAGAACTTGGCAGCAACACTGCGAACTATGTGGGTCACTCCGAATCCCAGAATCCTGGAGCTTGCAGAGTACCCAAAAGACGGCAAGTCTGGTCAGGCGGTGGCTGACACCTGTAATCCCAGCACTTTGGGAGGCTGAGGAAGACGGATCACTTGAGGTGAGGAGTTCGAGACCAGCCTGGCCAACATGGTGAAACCCTGTTTCTACTAAAAATACAAAAAGTTAGCAGGCATGGTGGCGGGCACCTGTAATCCCAGCTACTGTGGAGGCTGAGGCAGGAGAATCGCTTGAACCCAGGAAGCGGAGGTTGCAGTGATTGCGTCACTGTACTCCAGCCTGGACGACAAAAGTGAGACCCTGGTCCAATAAATAAATAAATAAATAAATAAATAAATAAATAAATAAATAGACTGCAAATCTCTCCGATATCATAAGAGCCTCGAGAGAAGGAATTGGATCTCATGATTCTGTTGACTCACCTTCCTCATAATTTGGTTCATTGTTGGACACCAAATACGTCATGGGAAAAGTGCATGCAGAAAATACTTATTTTGAATTGCATTTTGAGTTTCTAAATTTGGCAGAGGCAAAGAGAAAAGCTGAATCTCAAACTATTTATTAGCTGTCTGAGTGGGAAGAATTGCAGGAGGATATAATTACAAAACCTGATGTAGCCAGGATTCAGCTTAGAGCTTTCAGCCTGTTTATAAAACATGCCAAATATCAGATGGCATGCAAAGGGTAATGTGTTAATAGCAGACAGGCAAAACACTGGCTGCAGTTTCAGGAGGAAAGACTAAACAGAACAGCTCTACAACATACTTTGTCTCTTGGAATCTAACTGCTTAGAAAGGCTTGGAAATAAATAAGGAAAGTTTATTTTAGGCACCTTCAGCATTGTCCTCTTAAAATCTTTTATTTCATACACCGGGAAATATAAATACTAAAAGCATGGTACCAACCACCAGAATGTTTACTCTGTGAATTTAAAACCCCTAAATTATCCACCCCTCTCTTCAATTGCCTAACATAATACCACCCCAGAGTTGCAAAATTTGAAGAAGGGGGGAAAAAAAAAAGCCTAGAATTTGGAATCAGAAAAGCTGTATTTAAATAGAGCACTAGCTACTTAAGCAGCTACTCAACTCTTCTCATCTGTTGCCCTTACGTATTCGGCTATAAAAATGTTATTATTAAGATATTCTGGGCTGGGCATGGCGGCTCATGCCTGTAATCCCAGCACTTTGGGAAGCT
>NW_012107031.1:669305-670671 GCF_000951045.1 Mandrillus leucophaeus
TTCCATGTTTGACTTTTATTTTCCCTCCTTTGGAGACAGAGTCTAGCTCTGTCGCCCAGGCTGGAGTGCAGTGGTGCAATCTTGGCTCACTGTAATCTCTGCCTCCTGGGTTCAAGCAATTGTCCTGCCTCAGCCTCCCGAGTAACTGGGATTTCAGGCACCTGCCACCACACCCAGCTAATTTTTTGTATTTTTAGTAAAGGCGGGGCTTCACCATGTTGGCCAGGCTGGTCTCGAACTCCTGACCTCAAGTGATCCTACCTTGGCCTCCCAAAGTGCTGGGATTACAGGCATGAGCCACCGCACCTGGCCTGGCTTATTTCATTTAGCATGTCTTCCACATTCATCCATGACATAGCAAATGGCAGGATTCTCATCTCTTTTAAAGCTAAATAGTATTTCATTGTATGCATATTTTCTTTATCCCTTCATCTGGACATTCAGGTTCTTTCCATGTCTTTGCTATTGTGAATAATGGGGCAATGAACACGGGAATGCAGACATCGCTTGGAAATCCTGATTTCAATTTTTTGGGGTATACACCCAGAAGCAGGTTTGTGGGATGATTTGGTAGTTCTATTTTTCATCTTTTGAGGAACCTCCATACTGTTTTCCATAGTGGCTGTACCAATTTACATTCCCACCAATAGTGTACAAGGTGTGATGGTTAATATTGTCAACTTGATTGGATTGAAGGATGCAAAGTATTGTTTCTGGGAGTATCTGGTTGCTGCTGGGTGTTGCCAGAACAGATTAACATTTGAGTCAGTGGACTGGGAGAGGACGACCCACCCTCAGGAAGACCCACCCACAATGTGAGTGGGCACCATCCAGTTGGCTGCCAGCGTGGCTAGAAAAAGCAGGCAGAAGAAGGTGGAACAAGCTGACTTGCTGAGTCTTCCAGTCTTCATCTTTCTCCCATGCTGGATACTTCCTGCCCCCGAACATCAGACTCCAAGTTCTTCAGCCTTTGGATTCTTGGACTCACAACAGTGGTTTGCCAGGACCTCTCGGGCCTTTAGCCACAGACTGAAGGCTGCACTGTCAGCTTCCCTACTTTTGAGGTTTTGGGACTCAGACTGAGTCACTACTGGCTTCCTTGGTCCTCAACTTGCAAAATGGCCTATCGTGGGACTTCACCTTGTGATTATGTGAGGCAATTCTCCTTAATAAACTTCCTTTCATATATACATATATCCTATAAGTTTTGCCCCTATAGAGAACCCTAATACAAAAGTCCCCTAAGAGGTGATGGTTAAGTTTAGGGCACTGCATATAGTGATGGCTTCACAGGTGTAATCTTATCTTCCAATGCATCAAGATGTATACATTGAATATATATAGCTTTTTTTGGTCTGACAATCAT
>NW_012107031.1:676056-677395 GCF_000951045.1 Mandrillus leucophaeus
AAAAGCCTAGAATTTGGAATCAGAAAAGCTGTATTTAAATAGAGCACTAGCTACTTAAGCAGCTACTCAACTCTTCTCATCTGTTGCCCTTACGTATTCGGCTATAAAAATGTTATTATTAAGATATTCTGGGCTGGGCATGGCGGCTCATGCCTGTAATCCCAGCACTTTGGGAAGCTGAGGCGGCCAAATCACTTGAGGTCAGGAGTTCAAGACCAGCCTGGCCAACATGTTGAAACCCCATCTCTACTAAAAATACAAAATTAGCCAGTCATGGTGGCGGGCACCTGTAATCCCAGCTCCTTGGGAGGCTGAGACAGGAGAATTGCTTGAACCTGGGAGGTAGAGGTTGCAGTGAGCCAAGATTGCGTCACTGCACTCCAGCCTAGGCAACAGAGTGAGACTCCATCTCAAATAATAATAATAATAATAATAAAGATATTCTGATAGCTCATCAATATTTGCCCTTTGCTTTTGCCTGTTTTGGAGATCATGATTTTAAATTCTTTGGAATATATCTTTTCTCCCCTACCTCTACAATGATGCATCTTCAACCCTGGTTTTTTTTTTTTGCCCTTACCTTTTACTTATCTTGTCATCGAGGAAAAATTCAACACTTATTACATAGTGTGCAATGTGTGTGATCATTGCAAAGGGAAATGCAAAGGTAAGTAAGATCTAATTCCTGCCTTCGAGGAACTGATGATTTAATAGAAGGGATACAGGTACCAAAAATGCCCATAAGGCATAACCTGGAAGAGCAAATCATTATAATAATGATCTCCAACAAACGATGCCTCCCATGTCCGTATCCCTTTGCAATACGGCATAGTCATTTCTCACATCAGAAAGGTGGCATCAGCTCCTCCATCCCCTTGGATTTGGGCTATTTTTTAAAACTTGTTTTGACAAAGGGTCAAAGGTGGCAGGAGTGACAGTGCAATGTCTAAGGCCCAGGCAACCCATGAGACCTCATGGCTTCTGCATTTATCCATTAGGTACCCGATTGCCACATGAAGATTCAGTTAAGTACACAATACAGAGTTGTTAACTATATGCACTATGTTGTACGGTAGATCTCTAGGATGTATTCGCCTTGCATAAGTGAAACTATGTACCCTTGGATCAACATCTCTCTGATTCACCCTCCCCCAAACCTTGGTAATCACCATTCAAGTCTCTGCTTCTGCTTCTATGAGTGTGATTATTTTAGATTGCTAAATGGAATAATATAGTACTTGTTCTTCCATGTTTGACTTTTATTTTCCCTCCTTTGGAGACAGAGTCTAGCTCTGTCGCCCAGGCTGGAGTGCAGTGGTGCAATCTTGGCTCACTGTAA
>NW_012107031.1:678660-714076 GCF_000951045.1 Mandrillus leucophaeus
GCATATAGTGATGGCTTCACAGGTGTAATCTTATCTTCCAATGCATCAAGATGTATACATTGAATATATATAGCTTTTTTTGGTCTGACAATCATATCTCACTAAAAAAGTAAATAAATGGATGCAGTTGTATTCCAATAAAACTTTATTTATGGACACTGAAAAAATATATTCATTTAGACTACAAAATGATGAAAGACCATGTAGTGAGAGTCACCACCTTCAAGCCATCTATGCCAAAGCCATCTTAAACCCACCAGCTTCTGCCAACTCACCAGCTGGCTGCAGCCACCTGAGTGAGCTCAGGCTAGACCAGCAGAGAAATTGTCCAACCAACCCACAAAAATGTGAGAAATAGCAAATTACTGTTTTCAGTCACTAAGTTTTGGGATAATGGATAACTGAGACATCTGGTAAGTACTATAATGAAAGTAAAACGTGATTTGGGGATAAAGAAGAGTTAGAAATTATTTCCTACCCAGAGGATGTGTGGTGATGGTAGTAAAGAAAATCTTACAGCAGTAATGGTTTTTAATGTTTTTCCTTTTTCTTTTTTTTTTTTTTAGGGGTATTTTTATATAGTTTAATTGTAAATATTTAAACTGCTAAAATTTGGCAAGTTGTGGCATATGTAAACACCTGTGAAAACGTTATCACAATCAAGATAATAAATGCAGTAAGGCCGGGCACAGTGGCTCACGCCTATAATCCTAGCACTTTGGAAGGCCAAGGTGGGTGGACTGGCTGAGCTCAGGAGTTCAAGATCAGCCTGGGCAATACAGTGAAACCCCATCTCTACTAAAATTCAAAAACTTAGCCGGGCATGGTAGTAGACACCTGTAGTCCCAGCTACTCGGGAGGCTGAGGCACGAGAATTGCTAGAACCCAGGAGGCGGAGGTTGCACTGAGCCGAGATCAGGCCAGTGCACTCCAGCCTGGGCGACAGAGCGAGACTCAGTCTCTAAAAAAAGAATAAATAAATAAAAATAAATGCGGCCAGGCATGGTGGCTCACACCTGTAATCCCAGCACTTTGGGAGGCCGAGGTGGGTGGATCACCTGAGGTCAGGCATTCAGACCAGCCTGGCCAACATGGTGAAACCCCATCTCTACTAAAAAATACAAAAAACTTAGCCAGACCTGGTGGCAGGCATCTGTATTCCCAGCTACTCAGGAGGTTGAGGCAGGACAATCACTTTAAAACCGGGAAGCAAAGGCTACAATGAGCCGAGATCGCACCAGTGTACTTCAGCGTGGGCAACAGAGCAAGACTCTGTCTCAAAAAAAAAAAAAAAGATAATAAATGCATTCCTCACCCCCAAAACTTTCCTTATGGCCCCTTTATAATCCCTGCCTTTATGCCCTCCTTGCTCTTTCACCATCCTGAGACAACTAGTTATGTTTTCTAGCACTATAGACTAGTTTGCATTTTCTAGAATGTTATATACATGGAACCATACAATGTGTACTCTTTTTGTCTGGCTTCTGTCAGCAGAATTAGTTTTAGATCCATGCAAGTTGTTGTGTGTATCAACAGTTTCTTTCTATTGCTAACTTGTATTATGTTGTATAGATAGACCATGATTTGTTTATCCATATTCCTGTTGATGGACTTTCGGGTTTTGTAGTCTATTAGGGGGCAATAAAGTTGCTATGAACTTTAGTGCACAAGTCTTTGTGTGGACATATATATTCATTTCATTTCAAAGTATTATGAAATATAACTTGCATAAATACCTTGAAGTGGAATGGCTCAGTTATAAGTGTATGTTTAACTTTTTATGAAACTGGTAAATTGTTTTCCAAAGTAGTTTTACCATTTTACATCCCCTACCAGCAGTATACGTTCCAGTTGTCCCACATCTTTGTCAATTCTTGGTATAAGTTTTTTCAATTTTAGCTATTCAGTTTTAGCCATTCTAGTGGATATGGTTTTAATTCGTATTTTCTTGACTACTTATGTTGAGCATCTTTTTATATATGCTAATTTGCCATTCATATATCTTCTTTATTGAAGTGACTTTTCAAATCTTCTGTATACTTTTTATATTATTACAGTTATCATTATAAATATTTATTATTATTGGAGTTTTATGTATTCTAGGTAGAAGTTTCTTCTTGGATATATGTTTTCCAACTACTGTTCCCATTTTGTGGTTTATATTTTCATTTTCATAACAGTATCTTTGGAAAGGCAAACATTTTTTATTTTGATGATGTCCATTTTATTTTTCTTTAATAATTCTTGCTTTTTGTGTCCAGTTTAAGAAACATGGGCCAAGCCAAGGTCACTGAGATTTTCTCCTGTGTTTTCTTCAAGAAGTTTTATACCTTACCTCTTATATTTAGGACTATGATTTATCTTGAAACACTTTTTGAACACTGCTGTGAAATAAGGATTGAGGTTCGTTTGTTTTTTGTTGTCGCTCTTTGTTTTCATTGTTGATATTTGTTTGTTTATATGGATATCCATTTGCTCCAGCACCATTTATTGTTAAGATTATCATTTTCCCATTGAATTGCCCTGGCACTTCTGTTAAAAATCGGTTCTGTAGGTCTATTTCTGGACAAATTTTGTTCCATTTGCCTATATCTCTTTACCCTTCTTTCTACTGTGATTACTGTAGCTTTTCAACAGATCTTGAAATCAGGTAGTGTAAATCCTCCCTTTAGCTTTTTTTCAGCATTGTTTTGGCTATTCTAGGTTCTCTGCATTTTCATATAAATTTGGTAATTTCTTTTAAAAGTCTGATATGACTTTGATTGAAATTGTATTGAATATATATAGTCGAATTTGAGAATAAATGATACCTTAACAATGTTTAATCTTCTAATTTATAAATACAATGTGTCTGTCCATTTATTTAGATTTTATTTATCCCAGCAATGTTTACTGGTTTTCAGTGAACAGGTCTCACATGTCTTTTGGCAAGTTATCCTTAAGTATATCTTATTTTTGATGTTATTTTTGAAATTTCAATTTCTGATTGCTCACTCCTATATAGATACACAATTCATCTTGGTAAATTGATCTTATATTCTGCCACCTTGAGAAACATTTACTGGTACTGGTAGCTTTTTGGTAGATTAATTAGGATTTTCTACATAGATAATTATGTCATCTGCAAATTAAGACAGTTTCATCTCTTCCTTTCTAATCTGGATATTACTCATTTATTTATTTAGCCTTATTCCACTGGCTAGAAGTGGTAACAGCATACACCCTTGCCTTGTTTCTGATCTTAGAGAGAAAGCATGTCAGTCTTTCACTTTAAGTATGATGCTTGCTGTAAGTTTTCACAAATGCACTTTATTAGACTATGAACATTCCCTTCTAGTTCTAGTTTGCTGGAAGTTTCTATCATGTATGGATGTTTGATTGTTTTATTATATTTTGTCAATTTATTTATTTATTTATTTGCATCTTTTGAGTTGATCATATGGAGGAATGGAGTCCTTAAACACCAATGATCTTCCCTCCTTCCCCTGCCCTTAAGAGTTCTGTCCTTGGCCCTGCTCTCTTGTGCTTTACAAATTAGAAGACCTATATATTGCAATTGCTTCAACTAACAGCTGTGTATAAATGACTTCCAAGCATATATGTTTCATCCCAAATTCTCAGCTGAAATTGAGACCAATATTCTCAGCTTCTAACTGTATTTTGTCTACCAAGTTATCCTCCATATATCTCTAGAGAGATAAATAAAGGTGACATAAGAATCCAATGGCTATTCTCTTCAATTAACTTACATTGAATTCAATGTTCATCAACTTGAACTTATACCATTTAAGGTCTTTTAAATGTAAAATCAGAAAAATATCTGAAATCAGGGAGCTTTTTAAAAAAATACTAAAACCAAAACTTTATAATGCAGGATTTCTCAATTTTGGTACTATTGACATTTGGGGAAAGGTAATTCTTTGTTATAGAGGGCTATCCTGTTACAGTTGTTAACCAGCATCCCTAGTCTTGACTCACTAGATGCCAGTAGTATCTTCGCTGACCCCAAGCTATGACAATCAAAAATTTCTCCAGATGTTGCCGAAGGTCCCCTGGGGAGGGGACACAATCATCTCGAGGTTGGAAACTACTGATGTAGTAACTTGCTATAGATCAACGCTCCCACAAAAATCAACTAAGAGTGAAATTAAAAAACAAACCAAAAACAAAACAGGCACAGTGGCTCACAGCTGTCATCTCAGTATTTTGGGAGGCAGGAGGATATTTTTAGCTGAGGAATTCAAGACCACCCTGGGCAACCCTCATTTCTACTAAAAATCAAAAAAATTAGCCAGGCATGGTGCTGGAATTACAGCTGTGAGCCACTGCACCCAGCCACATTTCACCTTCATTTTTGAAGGATGTTTTTTGCTGGGCATGAATTTCTAGATCAGCAGTTACTTTCTGTAAGCACTTTAAAAGTATTACTCCAGTCTTTTTGGTTTCCATTGTTTCTGTGGGAGATGGCTGTCTTTAAGATGTTTTCTGTCTTTACTTTTTAGTTGGTTTACTTTGATGGGCCTATTTTTCTTTGTTCTGCTTTAGTTTTCTGAGCTTGGTCAAATGTTACTTTGGCCCCATTCTATTCTAAGGCTCCTATTATCTTTTTAAAGGCTTTTCATTGTGTTTACATGCTTCCAATACATGCTTCAGTGTGTACTATTTTCTATCGACCTGTCTTGTAGTTCACAAATCCTATCTTTTGTTACACAAATCCACTATTACATCCACCCACTGTGTTCTCAACTCCAGATGCTGTATTCAGTTCTAGAATGTCCATTTGATTTTCATAGATTACTTTTTTGATAAAAGTCTTTGCCTATTATCTTATCCATAATTATCTCAAACATATTAGTCATAGTTATCTTAGAGTTCTTGCCAGTGAACTCCAATATGTGAATCGTCTGTGGCTTGGTTTCTTGTGTCATGTTTTCTCTCTTAGTTTTTGATCATGTGGTCCATGTGGTTTTGGCATGTTTTGTAATTTTCCATTGATTTCCAGATGTTTTAATGTTACAGGCTTTGGGTGATGTCTTTCTTCAATGAGGTTAAACCTGTCTTCTGCTAGAACTTAATCCAACCAAGAATCATGATAAATCAAGGCAGAGTTACAAATCTTGCCATAAGGCTCATTCTACCTTTGATGTGCCCCTTAGCCTCAGAGTTTTCTAATGATCACCTAGAATATTTTTCAGATCCCTTCTTCTGGCAAGTCGTGATTTTTAATCTTTGTTTTATGAAGCTTTCTGCCTACTTTTGTTCTCTCTCCTAAACAGCACCACAACTGCAAATTTTCTGAGTTGAAATTGCCCATGTTTGAGGCTGTTCCATATCTCTACCAAAAGCTCTCTTGGTTGCCGTCCCCTGGAAGCAAACTTTAAAAAAATACAAAATCAAAATTACCAGTCTCCTGTCTGAAACCAGAATGGACAAGTGCTCCCAGACTAAAAGCAGCCACAGGTCAGTTCACCTCAAAAAAGTTCACTCCTCTTCAGAGCCCTGCTTGGGCAGATTTCTACTGCCTTCAAATAGATGAGACCCGTATTTTATCCAGCTTTTCTGCTGGGGGATAGTCGTGGTGGATTTAATAGTTGCTAGGAATTAGTGAGAGTTGTGTTGCCCATTCTTCCTCTTTCTGAATGGAAATTGTCACTACACTCTGGGTACGTAGGGGAAGATACTCTTTTCATTTACAGATTAGAGCAAGGAGCTAATTTAAGACCTTATAGAGAGTATGGCACACTTCGAGGTAAATGCAGTCACTTTGTGGAAACTTCAGCCCACTCTCTTGTGGATGGGTATCTTCCACACTGGGGAAAAAAAAGTAGGCATGAATACTTGGTATTCAAAGTGGTGGATTGTGATAGGGAGCCAGTTGTCCCCCAAGATGTCCTTCCCTTCTTCCAGTTTTTGGTATACAATTGGACATACAGAATGAAGACATTTAAAGTTTCTCTTTCAGCTCAGTGTGATCATGTGACATAGATCTGATGGAGAAGATGTGTCATGTGGCAACCTAAAAGTTGGCTCAACGGGGTCGGAGTGGGCACCGGTCTGGGCGCGGGCGTGAAGCAGCGGATGGACAGTTACGCGCACCTGAACGGCTGGAGCAATGGCAGCTACAGCCTGATGCAGGACCAGCTGGGTTACTCGTGGCACCCGGGCCTCCACGCGGACAGTCCCGCGCAGATACAGCCCATACACCGCTACGACGTGAGCGCCCCGCAGTACAACTCCGTGACCAGCTCGCAGACCTGCAAGAACGGCTCTCCCACCTACAGCACGTCCTACTCGCAGTAGGGCACTCCTGGCTCCATGGGTTCGGTGCTCAAGTCCCAGGCCAGCTCCAGCCCCGCTGTGGTTACCTCTTCCTCCCACTCCAGGGCGCCCTGCCAGGCCAGGGACCTCCGGGATGTGATCAGCACGTACCTCCCGGCGCCCAGTTGCCGGAACCCGCCGCCCCAGCCGACTTTACATGTCTCAGCACTACAGGAGCGGCCCGGTGCCCGGCACGGCCATTAACGGCACACTGCCCTTGCGCATGTGACGGCCGGACAGCGAACTGGAGGGGTATGAAATTTTCAAAGAAAAACGAAGGAAATGGGAGGGGTGCAAAAGAAGAGAGTAAGAAACAGCATGGAGAAAACCCGATACGCTAAAATATATATATATATATATATATCCCATCACCCACAGCAAACGACAGCTGCCAAAGAGAACACCAATCCCATTCACACTCACGCAAAAACCGCCATGCCGACAAGAAAACTTTTATGAGAGGGATCCTGGACTTCCTTTTGGTGGACTGTTTTTGTACAGAGAAAAACTGGGGGGTAGGGAGGGCGGAGGAATGGATCTTGTGCAGATTTGGAGGAAAGAAAGTTACGAAAAACTTTTTAAAAAAGTTCTAGTGGTACAGTAGGAGCTTTGCAGGAAGTTTGCAAGTCTTTACCAATAATATTTAGAGCTAGTCTCCAGGCGATGAAAAAATGTTTCAATATTTGCAAGCAACTTTTGTCCAGTATTTATCGAGATAAACATGGCAATCAAAATGTCTACTGTTTATAAGCTGAGAATTTGCCAGTATTTTTCAAGAAGAAGCTTCTTGCTGCATTTTGATGCTGTAGCTGAAATTTAGCACAATTGCAAACCTGGAAAGAAGAAAATTATTCAAATTTCGACATTTTAATTGTTTAAAAATTGTACGAAAGGAAAAAACTAAGTACTGGCAAACCATCTCTGTGGTCTCGTCTAAAAGGGCAAAAGTGCAAAACTTACATCGTTGGTAATTTATAATAGCTTTTGTTCAATCCCAACTTTCCATTTTGTTCAGATTAAAAACACATGAAACTACTGCTTTCGAAATATTTTCCTATGGTTTGTAATATTTCTGTAAATATATTGTGGTATTTTAAGGTTTTCCTCCTTTGTTTTTTGTAGTTGTATTTTAAAAGATTCGGCTCTGTAGTATTTGAATCAGTCTGCCGAGAATCCGTGTATATATTTGAACTATACATGGATATATAATATCCTTATAACAGGTACATTTTCAACTTATGTTTTTACTCCATTATGCACAGTTTGAAATAAATTTTTGAAATACGAAAAAAGTTGGCGCAAGGCCTTTTTATCTTTCTTTTCAGTTTCTTCCCCGCTGGGCAGAAGGTAGGTAGATGGCTGGGACTAAAGCAGCCATTTTAGATCACGAAGTAACGTTGACAGTGAAAACTGTACATGATGAAACAGAAGGATGAAAAGCTGGGCCTCTGACCACCACTTTCCAGAGCATAAAACCCTTATACCAGCCCTGGACAACATGCAACAATAATTTTCCGTAGGAGATTCATTTCTATCTTATTTCAGTGGCTGTTATTTTGGGGTTTTGTTACTTGCAACTAAGCCTCATAAAATTAGGAAAGTTCAGGACAGCAGTTCTCAGTGTGTTAGTATGGTCTGCAGACTTCTGAATTTTTTGTAGGGAGTTTGTGAAATCAAAACATTTTCAAAATATACTAAGACATTGTAAGTCCTTTTAACTATGGTGACACATTCACCAATGGCCCCAAAACAATTGTGGGTAAAAGCACCAGCATCTTTGAAACGAGGCACTAGTAGTCATTGTATTCTTCGTTGCCATGCAGCTGTAGGTGGGGGCTGGGGGAAGAGGTGGTTTCATCCAACGTCCTTAATAAAGCGGTAAAAATTACTTATTTTAAATCTTTACTCTTAAGTCTTTTAAATTTTCTGTATGAAGAAATGAGAAGTGTATGTGAAGTACTTCTGGGGATACCAAAATATGATGGTTGTCTTGAGGAAAACTACTTGTGAGGGTGTTTTGAGTCATGAGTCTGGAGGCAATTCAGATGTGGGTATTTGACAGACATTTCCTCAAACATGAACAAAGTGAACTGTCACTTCAAGAAAAACTCACAGTATTTGTTGCCAATGATAAATTTTAAGCTTTTAAGTGAAAATTATTTTGGAAAATGTGTATCTGCCATCTGAATTTGATGGCCTTTCAGTATTTAAGAGGCTTTTAAAAATGAGATTGCTGGTCATAGTGAACATGATTTTTAAACATTTTATATGGCAAAATATTAACATTTGGAAGATGTGCATAACTCAGTGAATCAATAGTTTCCATGGGCCAAATGTATGATTTTACAAAATTATTCGTGGGAAAAAGTTTCACTCAAAGTGCAAGGTAGACCACTGGAGTCTAATGAAATTCAATGCAAAGCCTCATTTATATGACTTCAGATTCTACATTGTAAATAATCTTTTAGCTACTACCCCTTGTTCAGTTTTGGTATAGTGTCCAAGAATAAATCTGTACCCTAGGCTATTAAAATATTCCTCCCGTCTACAACTTCATACCTGCATGAGGATGAATTTCTTCATTTACTTCAAACAAAACAACGTATCAGACTGAATGGAGAAACAGGTATGATAATCCAGCTGTCTTCTATTAAGCCAGACATTGAAAAGATTTGCAAAATGTTATTAACAATGCTGCTCTTCTCGCTAAATTATTTTTGAAAAATAATTATCATAAAATGTTAGCATGAAATTGGTTTAAAATAGATTAGCAAATATATTTTTAACATTTGTCAGTTTTCATTTCTGATATAGTCAATATAAACCTTCATAAACAAAAGTTAATTGGGAAAAAAAACAGAACTACCATCTGATCCAGCAATCCCAGTAACGGGTATATACCCAAAGGAAAATAAATCATTACATCAAAAAGAGAACTACACTTTTATGTCTATTGGAGCACTATTCACAATGGCAAAGATAGGGAATTGACTTAAGTGTCCACAAACTGAAGCGGCATAAAGAAAATGTAGTGTGTGTGTGATCATTTATATATATATATATGATATACTATTCGGCCATAAAAGATAATAAAATCACGCCTTTTGCAGCAACATGGATGGAGCTGGAGGTCATTATCTTAAGTGAAACATCTCAGAAACAGAAAGTCAAAACCGTATGTCCTCACTTGTAAGTGGGAGCTAACTAAGGTGTACACACGGACATAGAGTGTACACCTATGATGAACACTGGAGACTCGGAAGGGTGGGATGGTGGGAGACAGGCATATAAGGGATGAGAAATTACTTGATGAGTACAAGGTAGACTAATCAGGTAATGGTTACACTAAAAGCCCGGGCTTCACCACTATTGCAATATACTCACATAACAAAACTGCACTTGTACCCCTTAAATGTATACAAACTTTTTTAAAAGCAAGAAAAAGAAAACACCCTTTGGAGACATCAATATTTTTCCAGAGCATTAAGTTCTTGAGTGCTAAGTTCTTAAATGTTAAGATCTTAAGGACAAAACGTTTAAAATAATTGATTTATGATATTGAAAGAATTTGAAGTATAACCACAAAACTGTTCTGTTTATAAAATATGAGAACAGTAAAAGTATTAAGCCCAGAGTTCAGTAAACAATGTCATGTTAAGAAGAAAGGGGGCAGACAGATTCTAAAAACTGTAGATTAATATACTTAATATTAATTATCCTTAGGGCAAAAGGTTAGAGAACAGATTCAGCAGAAAGTAAAGTAACCATTAACTCCATTAACCCAACACAAGTTTATTTATGAAGTCAAGTCAAACTGAGGAGTATTTGTTTCTTTGATAATTGGTAGACAGGGAATGTATATACATATTGTATTTCCCATTAAGCATTTGCTCATGTTACAGAACAGTGGCCTAGAGAACTATCATTGAAGATTTACCAAATCTGCCTGAAGCAAAATGTGATAAACTGCAGAAACGGTGCAAAATGACACTGGAAGTCGTAGAGCTGATTCTTGAACACGGGTTTGAACTGCATAGGTCTGCTTATATGCATTTTCTTGATAAATATATTGAAAAATTTTTTGGAGATTTACAATAATTTAAAAAACTTACAGATGCACCATGTAGCTTAGAAATATTGAAAAACTAAGAAAATGATGTGTCATTAATGCATAAAATATATGTAGACACTAGTCTATTTTATCATTTACTACCATAAATATATACAAATCTATTATAAAAAGTTAAAACTGGCTGGGCGCAGTGGCTCATGCCTGTAATCCCAACACTTTGGGAGGCCGAGGCGGGCAGATCACCTGAGGTCAGGAGTTCAAGAGCAGCCTGGCCAACACGGTGAAACCCCGTTTCTACTAAAAATACAAAACTTAGCTGGGCATGGTGATGCATGCCTGTAATCCCAACTACGTGGGAGGCTGAGGCAGGAGAATCACTTGAACCCGGAAGACAGTGGTTGCCGTGAGCCGGGATGGTGCCACTGTACCACTCCAGCCTGGGCAACAGAGCGAGACTCCATCTCAAAAAATACCAAAAAAAAGTTAAAATTTATCAAAACTTATGCATACACAGACTACATTGGAGCCATTTACAGTTGAGACAAACATAAAGATGTAGTACTAAATTACAACTGAAAAAGATTAACTATAGTACATACTGCACTACTACTATAATTTCAGAGCTACCTCCTGTTGCTATTGCTGTGAGCTCAAGTGCTATATTCACTTAAAATGCCATGTGATGTTTATCATCTCCACATGGGCAGTTCATCTCTCCAGTAAATCGTGTATCGTAGTAAAAAGTGATCTCTCATGGTTCTCAGTTATTTTTCATCATGTTTAGTACAACCATAAACCTTGCAATAATACCATGGGACCCATACAACACTAGTCCCACTAGTGACGCTGGAAGGGCTCCCAAGGAGCAAAGTCATGACATTACAAGAAAAAGTTAAATTGCTTGATGGGTACTGGTCTGCAGCTGTAGATGCCCATCCTTCAAGACAAATGAATCTAGCATAAGGACCACTGTTAATAAAATTAAGAAAATTTATGAAGCCTTTACTGCATCTATACCAGCAAACCTTGTACTTTTTGTGATATACCTTTTTATCTCATATTGAAAATGCAACTTTTATGTGGGTGCAGTATTGCTATAAGAAAGATGTACCTATAGGCTCTAATATGATTGGAGAAAAGGTGGTCATTATATGACAATTTAAGGCAAAAGGAAGGTGAAGGATCTAAATCTAGAGAATTTAATGCCAGCAAAGGATGGCTTGATAATATTAGAAAGAAGTTTGGCTTTAAAAATGTTAAGATAACAGAAGAGGCAGCTCCTGATGACCAAGAGGCAGCAGATGAGTTCCCAGATGCCATTAAGAAAATCATTGAGGAGAAAGGATATCTACCAGAACAGGTTCTTAAGGCAGACAAAAGTGCCCTATTCTGGAAAAAATATACATATATATGCCACAAAGTACATTTATTAGTAAAGAAGAGAAGTGAGCACCAGGATTTAAGGCAGAAAGGGACAGGCTAATGCTATAGGTTTTTGCTAATGCTTTTGAGTTTATGGTCAAGACTGCACTTATCTATAAAGTTGTTAACTCTCAAATCTTGAAGGAAAAAGTTAAACACAAGCTGCCAGTCTTCTGGCAGGGTAACAAGAAGGTCTAGACAACAACCCTTTTTCTGGATTGGCTCCACTGATGTTTTGTCTTTGGAGTCAGGAAGTACCTTGCCAGTAAAGGACTGCCTTTTAAAGTTCTTTTGATACTGGACAATGCCCCGGCCACCCACCCAGAACTGCATGAGTTCAACGCTAAAGGCATCGAAGTGATCTATTTGCCCCCAAACATAATGTCTCTAATTTAGTTTCTAGACAGGGGGTCATAAGGACCTTCATGGCTCATTACCCACAGTACTCTATGCAAAGAACCATCAGTGCCATCCAAGAAAACTCTAACAAAGAGAACATCATCAAAGTCTGGAAGGATTCCACCACTGATGATGCCATTGTTGCTAGAGAAGAAGCCATGAAAGCCATCAAGCCCAAAATAATAAGTTACTGCTGAGGAAAACAACCAGATGTTGTGTGTGACTTCACAGAATTTACAACAGAGCCAGTCAAGAAAATCGTGAAAGAGGTTGTAGATATGTTAAATAAATAAATAAATAAATAACAAATAAATAAATAAAATGGTAGAGGGTAAAACGTTTCAAGATCTGAATCCTGGAGTGAGTCAAAAGCTAAGCAATTCAAAAGCTTAGCTTTTGGAGATGAGTGCCTCTGAATCAGTGCCACACAATGAGGAGGAAGACATTTAGAAGCAGTGCCAGTAAACAAATCAACATTAGACAATCTGTGTTGATTATTCAAGACTGATTTTACAACATGGACCCTTCTACCACACAAGCACTAAAACTAAAGCAAATGGTGGAAGAAGGATTAGTACCATTTAGAAACATTTTTAGAGAAATGAAAAAAAGCAAAACATCAGACAGAAGTTACAATGCATTTTCATAATTACAACTAGTGTGTCTGCCTTTCCTGCTTCCCCTTCCACCTCTGCTACCGCTAAGAGCAAGACCAATCCTTCCTTTTCCTCCTCCACCTCAGCCTACTCAACATGAAGACAAGGAGGATGAAGACTTTTATCATGATCCACTTCCACTTAATGAAGAGTAAATGTATTTTCTCTTCCTGATGATTTTAATAGCATTTTCTTTCTTCTACCGTAATACAATGTATGATACATGTAACAGACAAAATATGTGTTAATCTACTGTTTATGTTATCAGAAAGGCTTCCAGCCAATAGTAGGCTATAAGTAAAATTTGGAAAGAGTCAAAGTTGTATTCAGATTTTCAACTGCACAGGGGTTGGTGTCCCTAATCCCTGCATTGTTCAAGGGTCAACTGTAAATGTTTTGCTGATGGGAGTATCCACAGACTTTTGTGAATTCTAGGGTTGCTTCCCCATGCTTCTGTGCCATTTCCATCTACTGCTGTCAGTAAACATGCAAGGAGTATTAATCTTAATATTTAACTGTTACTCTTTAGGCTTAATCCAGACATTAGTCATATGAAACAAAAAGAAAACATTTTACAATGCATTCCAAAGTGGAACATATTTAATGTATCTGAGATTTTCTTAACACCAACTTTCTAGTACCTAGCATGATACTTTCTCTTCACAGACTATCTGCACTGTTTGTGCCTTCGCTTCTTTCAGGTCTTCACTGACCATCTTCACTTGTGACCACTGGTACTTTCTATCCTCTTTATCTTGTTTCATTTATCTCTATAGAACTTACCACCATCTGACATAAACAATATTTAAGTGTATATCTGCAGGCTGGGCGCAGGGGCTCATGCCCGTAATCCCAGCACTTTGGGAGGCCGAGACGGGTGGATCACCTGAGGTCAGGAGTCTGAGGCCAGCCTGGCCAACATGGTGAAATCCCATCTCTATTAAAAATACAAACAAATTAGGCTCAGTGGCATGTGCCTGAAATCCCAGCTACTCAGGAGGCTGAGGCAGGAGAATCACTTGAACACAGGAAGCAGAGGTTGCAGTGAGCCAAGATCATAACACTGCACTCCAGCCTGGGTGACAGCAAGACTCCATCTCAAAAAAAAAAAAAGTGTATTTGCTTTTCTGGGTTCTCTTCCCCTATTACTACCCTCCCTCGCACCCCAAAAGAATAAGCTTCGGTACAGATGTTCTGGTTGTTCACTCAGTGCCTTGAACACAAGTATGCAATAAAGAACACAAGATTTCTTAAGTGAATCTTGAGATTGTAAGCACAATACTCTTAAATTATAGATAAGAAAATGACTCCATGAACCTGGAGGTAAAAAGGAACCTAGGCAGAGAGCAGACATTACAAAGCCCATGCAACTGATGTCCCTACGACCCAGCAGTTAAGAAGACAGGCTTCATACTTGGACAAAATAGGATTCCAGTCCACTTATTCGTAGTGGCAAACTCTCTTCATGCCTCAATTTAGCTATGAGAAAATAGAGATGATAATGATAATAGCCCCAACTTCATGTTGTCATTAAGGTGATTAAATGCAACAATGTGTGTAAATTACTAGTGCATAAAGGAATAAGCATTTAATAAAAGGGAACTATTATTCTTATTACTACTACTATCATCATCATCATCTCAGTCAGGATCCAAAGCCAATTTTTTAGTATTTCACAAATAATTTATGGTAAGATAGGCTAACTAGTTTCTAAGTCCAGACAACTGAGGGAAAAAAGCAGATTAGAGAGATGAAAGTTGCCAGAAGCAAGATCAGAAGAAAAATGAAAACTATAAAAACTAGATTCTCAAGGTACTGCATTACCACACAATAATAATGTACGTAAAGATAATGCTTATATATTATATTTAATATACTGTCTTAAGATGGCGAGAAAATATAATTCTAAAATTAGAAAGATTACTTCAAAATGGCTCATACAAACTTTTGGTATAAAAGATAAACTTCCATTACCTTCAAAATTTATGTTCTAGAGAAAAAGCATAAATGAGACATTATTACATAAACAGCTTAGATATCCCTGCTGTAAATACCCATCAGTGTGACTTATGTGAGTCTATCTAAAGCTTTTCTAAGGGCTCACTCTTCACTCACACTCTGTAATGCTGTATCTCAGGTGCAGATTCCAGGGAGGTGGTAAATTGTTCCATTCACTGTCTTAGTGACATTGCTGCCACCTTATAACAAATCCGTATTCATTAATTCTGTTTGTTTTAGTAATAGAATATACCAAGGTCCTCTAGTAAGAAATCAAATTTCAAAATCAAAACCACATTCCAAATTTCTTAAAAGATACTTTTTTTTGTTCAATTCCTTTGTAAAAACATTGGTCACCATTTAACATACATGGCAACAAAATGCACCCAATTTACATGCATCAACAAGTTAATAAATCATAATACATGGACAACACAAATTTCAAACAAACAGTACTAAAGTAGCTCATGTTGCATTTAACTATAGTTCTTGTGCTCCTAATAGAGAAGTAGCTAATATGAGAAACAAACAGTTCCAGTTTCAACCTGAATTAAAGTTCTTTGTGGCAAGTAACATGAAACAATGATCACATGAAGTCATTATCTTAAAAAGAATCATTCTTCAGAAATCACTTTGTGCAAAGCACCATACTAGTGTAGACTATGATCTTAAAAAACATATACCTTCAGCTAAAGACAAATGGTCTCCATTTTTTGAAAATTAATTACCTGAATGATTCAAATTTTTATTATGCCCATAAATTAAAATTATCTTTCAATGTAAAGGTTATATATATTTGACACCGTAAATAATTCTGGAGATGTTCAGTTAAACCAATAATTCCCTGGGACTGGATTACTTTCAAGAGCAAAAAGAAAAAACAATAATCAAAAGCCCTTTCTAAACTCACAGGCAAGGTTTCTGATTTGGGATTTAATTAATAAGAAGTTAAGCACCACAATAAAATACATTTTTAGAAAACAGAATGGACTGCCATCAATACACAAGTTAGGGACAAAAGAAAGCACTTACACTTTACCTCCCACCCTTTCCCCCCAAAAAATTTAAGCACTCTAATCCTATCAATCTGAAATTTTACAAAGGATTTTTTGTGTGGTTATCTGTGTGTGGATATTATATGGAAGATACAAACCGAAATTCGATTTAAGATCTCAAGTTCTAGAATCATGATTTGATTCAGTAAGAATGTCATATTATTTGTGCATGTTATATATTTAGTTTTAGATTATACGCTACATTTTTATGCTTTCTCCCCTCAAAGTCTATGATTAAAGGATGGCACTTATTCATTCTGAAGTGCATGAGAGAATTTATGACAAATTGCCTTGCGAAACGGTATCTCCTCTGAAGAGTTCAAAGTAATTATGTATAAATAAAACCTTAAAATAAAATTGCTGTAAATCCTCTGCATCTATTTAGCAACACAAATAACTTCAATAGCCAAAATATTATTTTAATTTTAATTTAAGTTTCTCTCCTCCATGATGTATTTAATTACGCTGTTACAAGTAAGAGTAATTTTTTAGTATGTGTAACAGACCACATGCTAAAAAAGTTTAAGGGTTCAGAAAACTAAAATTTATAATTCTTACATGGTTATACTTAAGTCAGATATACAAGACTAGAAATAAGTAACTTCAACCTAAAATACGCTTTAAATACCACAAAAGAAGAAAAAAGAAAAACAAAGGGAAAAAGGATTTCTCCTCATGTAATTTTTGAGTGGACTATGTAGCAAAAAAGCAAAATATTAAATATCTAGTTTTCACTTCAAAAGAAATTATTCATAAATAAAATTCACTAAATAAGATATAATGAGATTAGGAGTATGAGTACGGAGCATTCAGACTTATTCCATTCAGATGAGAAGATGACATCTTTGGAGGAAACAAAAAAAAAAAAACCTTACCAAATAATACGATTTGTATCTCATTAACCTTTCAAACATCACTTCAACTTCACCATTTATACCATAAACCTTCTTGACAGTTTCTATTTTCTACCTTTTTTCAAAAAAAGCTTTAGCCTCTTAATTTCCAAGCATCATATTAAATCCCTTAGTTCAATCTAATTCCACAATCCCCATTTCAAAGACTTTAAAATACTCATCTTCTTCCCCTCAAAAGTTGGAATCCACCATGTAATTATTCAAAACTGGGAAACTAAAGGTTAAAAAAAAATCAACTAAAAATAGTATGCTTGTTAGTATATATGGTTTCACGTAGCAGGGAGACCACATAATTGCTCTTTCTGATTAACCTCTGGCCCTTAAAATAGTAAAGTCAGAAAATTAAAATAAGTAATATATACTTATAATACTTAAAATCTGTATCTATATCCATTTTCAATAGATGTACGAGTTAAGAAAATGACTGAAATTATATGATTATAAATGTTTACTAACAGTACAAAATTGATGTTCCCAAAAAGAGGGTAAAAAAATCTTTAACTGATATTAAACATCTTCAGTAATTTGGAAAAATCCCCAGGTTGAAATGTAACTATCAGGGAACAACGAAAAATGCTTTCATGCATGTACACATGTTAAGTAACAAATAAGCAAACCCCAAGTCAATACAGTACATCAATGACACTTAAATAACATTATGAATATAAAAGAAAGAAAAGATAAAATGTTGACTGCTACTGATGAAAGAGCATTTCAACAATTTACACAAAATGATACTAAACAGCTTTTTAAAAAAGATGTCCTAAGAAGATCAAGCCACAATAAGTTAGTGTTTTCCATAATACATGCTAAATTATTTGATCCCATATCTATACTGTTACTGTCTTAATTCCTAAATGTTGTGACAGCATATTTAATTACTGAGGTACATTAGTTTACATCTTTTTATAGGTATTCTAAGAGGATTAACTTTTCGTTTCCAGTTTTTCATCTTCTTCACCTCCTCCAAAGAAAATTAAAGGAAACATTCCTAGAATGCAGCCAATAGTCACCCCAACAGCTTTGCCCTAAGGAAACAAAAGAGAACATTTTTAAAAAGTTACTTTATCTCTGATAACAAGAAGGCAGGAAAAAAATCTCACCAGCTCTTCTCAATATATTTGGATTTGCTACCCTTCACATATATTCCTCTTCAATATTTATCCCTGTGTATACCTTATATGTAGATATAATCATTATGTAAACATAGCTTTGTTTTCTTCCTCAATCCATACCCCTGCATAGCCACACATTTTCTTACAAACTCTTTTCCAAACTGCTAAACTTAAAGTTCAACTGAATTGACGGGTCCATATTCTACTTAAATCTCTACTTAAATCTACTTAAATCTACACAACAGCCACTGCTCCTTCTCCAACATTATAAGTGAAATAACAACGAGCATTTCTGTGTATAGTTCTTCACCAATGATTTATTTAAAAATCAAACAGTATTAATATTTGTGCATCTTCATGAAGGATTGTCATGCTGTCCATCCTTGACAAAGCTGCATATACTTACATACCAATTTCAGTATACACAAATGTAGACATACATACCAATTTTCCTGCAACCTCACCTACATTATAAAAATTTTATTTCATTTTAATTAATTAATTTATTTATTTTAGAGACAGGGTCTCCCTCTGTCACCTAGGATGGAGTGCAGTGGCATGATCATAGCCCACTGCAGTCTTGGCCCAAGCCATCTTCCTGATCTCTTCCTGAACTCTTTGGCTCAAGCGAGCCTCCTGACTCAGTCTCCCCAGTAACTAGAACTACAGACACATAGCACTATGCCTAGATAATTTTGTTACTTTTATTCTTCTTCTTATTATTATTATTATTTTGTAGAGCTAGGGTCTCCCTATATTGCTCAGGCTGATCTTGAACTCCTGGCTTCAAGAGATCCTCCCACCTTTGCCTCCCAAATGGGATTACAGGCTCTGGGAGCCACCACACCCAGATCATTATAAAAATTTAAAATTTTTATTTTTGTAAATGGTTTTCAAAATTTGCATTCCTATGATGACTATCAAGTTTATATACTTTTCAATTAAGTTTCATTTCCTCATACAAATATTTATTGAGAAGCTACTATGTGTCAAACTCTCTACTTGAGTGTACCATGGAGATGGACTAATCTTACGTCGTCTGTCTCTCTCCTCCAGGAACTTCTAGTTAGGTACACAGGGAAAGACAAAATAAGTTCTATCAAACATTACAGATACTATGATAGCTACGTAATCTTTGTTCTTGAATGAAATGTTTTCTCTTATACATTGTCTGTTTAGCTATCACATCCCACAGTTTTTCGGGTTTTGTTTTTGTTTTTGTTTTTGAGACGAGTCTGGCTCTGTCACCCAGGCTGGAGTGCAGGGGCGCTATCTTGGCTCACTGCAAGCTCTGCCTCCCAGGTTTATGTCATCCTCCTGCCTCAGCCTCCCGAGTAGCTGGGACCACAGGTGCCCGCCACCACGCCCAGCTAATTTTTTGTATTTTTAGTCTATAGAGACAGGGTTTCACCGTGTTAGCCAGGATGCTCTCGATCTCCTGACCTTGTGATCCACCCCTTTCTCGGCCTCCCAAAGTGCTTGGATTACAGGCGTGAGCCACTGCGCCAGGCCCACATCCTACAGTTTTTCTACCAAATTTAATAGTAGACATTAATATTTTGACAATAGCTTGCGTAAAAATTTTCAACTTTGTTATTTTGAGGGTTTTGGTGGTGGTAGTGGTATTAGTAGTATGACCAATACTTGATATTAATAGTCAAAACTGTTATTTTCATTATGCCAAAACTTTAAAAGGTATCACTCACGCGGAGTTTTAACAAGCAGAAACTTTCTTCATTCCACATGCTGATAAATTTAATCCTTAGCTTCTTGTTTTTTTACTTTAACATATTTACTCATTTGAATATATGCACAGAGAAATCATTATATCCTATTTCAGACTCCTGACTTTCCCATATACAGAAGATAACATGACAAAAGCTAACTCTGAAATTTACCCGTGATAGAATAAATACAAATACACATGCAGGTTCCAGTTGACATAGGTGTATTTTAAAACCTCACTTGTAATTTCGCCCCACTTTCACTTCCCACCCATTCTGTTAGAATTCCTGTGGCAACCAAGGCTTTCCTCACCCTTCAGTTTAGGAATACCAGTCAGTGATCTCTGACCCAATTATCTCAAGAGATATAACATCAATAGGGTGGTGAGGAAGAAAAAAGTGATACACTTTTCTTACTCCCTGATCCAGGACCTGAAGCAAATTTCTTCATTGTGAAAACATTTATTTACACATTATTATTATGTCTTACAATACTCTAGGCCCCACAGTTAACCACATTGGGGCTAATCGTAGAACTTCAGTCCCAACTGTAATACTGTTTTATAAGAAAATATTTTTTGAATTTCAAACAACCAAATTACAAGTGCCGTTTTAAAATACACCTATGTCAACTGGAACCTGCAGGTGTATTTGTATTTATTCTATCACGGGTAAATTTCAGAGTTAGCTTTTGTCATGAGTAGAAGGCTGATCACTAACTTCAAATACTTCAGGCTGTATAGAATCAAAATGTTACGTTACAGAGTAGAAGATTCGATTCTAACATAAAACAAGCAGAGTCAACAACTAAGGAACAGAATCACTGTTGCCATAAACCAGTGAGGGGTTTTATCGCAATACACACACAGACACACACACACTCAATATATTAACACTAGTTTAGTAATTTAGATGTTTTTGTCATAGAGAAGAGAAAATGAACCTACTTTTAATATAGAAAGAAAACAATTATTATGCCCCAGAAAAATAAACTTCTGATCCCAACTTTAATGCTAAAATTTTTAAGACAAATTGCTAGAATGTTAGAAAATCCTTATTCCCTCAAAACTCCAGCTGGTATCAGGGGACTAGTCTCACTTTACTTACAAATTGTAAGATATGGACACATGTAAACTAAAAGGAAAAGTCCAAAATTAACATTCCACTTTCTTAAAAGACTTTTCAACCTTTATAAAGTAAAAATTACAACAAGCAAATAGGTCCTCATTTTGTTTCTCCACACTCTTCCTACATTTTGATTGAAAACCAAACACTTCCCTGCTATACTTGTGATCCTTCTACTACTCATATTTTAAAGGGTAGTAATTATTGAAGATTTAAAGTGATTTAAAGTGATTAGTGATGAATTTAATTTTTACCTATGTGTATGTTTTTATACTCTGTATGAATATTTTGCAGGTAAAAATTCTGTTTACTTCCAAAACATTTAATATCTTCATTAAAATAAATTCCATCTAATTTAACATTAATTTTATATTTTACTCTTCTTCAGCTCCCATTAGTGTTTCAATCCATTGTCATTTGATTTTTCTTCTTCCATTAGTCCATAGAAATTGCTCAGAAATGATTATCAATGAGAACTACATACCAAATCCAAAAACAAAAAACAAAAAAAAATTTTCAGAAATTTTACTTGATTTTCTTTATATCAAGAGGAATTAATTGAATTAATTATCATTCACTGCTTCTTAAAACTTCTTCCTTGAAAGCTCCCATAAGACCATGAGCTCTTAGGTATTTTCTAGGGTTCTTTAATTTTGCACATTTTCTCTGGAACAACACTTCTCAAATTTTAATGTACAGCAGAATTAAAACACAAATTGCTGGGTTCTGTCTCCAGAATTTTTCATTTTGTGAATCTGTAGCAGGCAGATTTTAAGGTGGCCTTCATGATATCTTCCTTCTGATATTTAAGTCTTTGCATAGTCTCCTCCCCTTGAGCATGGGCAGGATGCTCTAACTTGCTTTGAATAATAGGAAAGGTGATGGGGTGTTACTCCTGCGATTACATGACATTACATAAGGCTCCATCTTGCCATCCTGCCAGCAGACTCATTTTCTTTCTCCCTTGCTGGCTCTGAAGATGCAGGCTGCCATGTTGTGAGAGGGTCTACTGAGAGGGCCCCATGGCAAGGAACTGCAGGTGACCCGTAGATCGGGATGTCCAATTTTTTGGCTTCCCTGGGCCACATTGGAAGAAGAATTTTCTTGGGCCACACATAAAATACACTAACACTAACGATAGCTTAAAAAAAAATCACAGAAAAAAATCTCATTATGTTTTAAGAAAGTTTACCAATTTTTGGTAAACTTTTGGATTACCAAAAGCAGGCTGCACAAGCCTGCTCTAGATGGAGGGAGGCCTCTAGGACATGAGAGTGCAACAGCAAGCCAGAGGCTGGGTCCCTCACAGTCACAAAAAAATTAATTTTGCCAAAGACCTGGGTGAGCCTGGAAGTGGATTCATCACCAGTTGAGCTTCTAGACAGGAACCAAGTCCTAGCTGGACATGATTGCAGTCTTCCAGAGGACCCATTTAAGCTATTCCTGATCTGACCCACAGAAAATGAGAGATAATAAATATATGTTGTTTTAAGCTGCTGAATTTGTATGATTTTTTTTTTTTTTTTTTTTTTTTTTCTGTGTAGACAATTATATTGTCTGCAAATTTTAAGGGCAAATTTTATTTCCTCCTTTTTTTTAGGTGAGATGGAGTCTCACTCTGTCGCCCAGGCTGGAGTGCAATGGCTTGATCTCAGCTCACTGCAACCTCCACCTCCCAAATTCAAGCAATTCTCCTGCTTCAGCCTCCCAAGTAAGCTGGGATTACAGACACCTGGCCACCACGCCCAGCTAATTTTTGTATTTTCAGTAGAGACAGGGTTTCACTACCTTGGTCAGACTGGTCTCGAACTCCTGACCTCAGGTGATCCACCTGCCTCAGCCTTCCAAAGTGCAGGGATTACAGGCATGAGCAACCCCGTCCAGCTGCAATAATTTTTTACACAATAATAGACAGGTCTAAGATGAAGACTGTGTGTTTGCATTTCTAAGAAGTTACCAGGTAATGTTGATCCTGCTGATGCTGGCACCACATTTTGAGAACCACTCTCCTATGAAAGTTCATCTTCTCCCATGGTTTTAACAATCACCTACCTTTTCAGTGAGGCCTACAGTGACTCTCCTATTGAATACTGCAGTCTGCTTCTATCCTAGCACTCCCAGCCTCTTCTACTTCACTCTGTTTTCCCTTATTCTCGTAACACATATAAACTTCTAATATGCTAAATATTTTTATTTATCAGATTGTTTATTGTCTGTCTCCCCACTGCTTGAATGCAAGATCTATCAGAAATAAGATCTTATTTTGTTAACCAATGTATTCAAAACTCCTGTATATCTACTTGGCATAAAATATGTAAACAATAAGTATTTGTTGAATGAATGAGTGACAATACCCATTATTACTAACTCGGACCTATCTAACTCTTGACTTTAACCCAAATGCCTACTAGGTGTCACCACTTGAATGTCCTACTAGTATCTCAAATTCAATGTGTCCAAAATAGAACTCATTATCTTCCCTTACAAGCTTATTCCTCCTCCTTTTTTTCTTGATTTTATTGATGGCATCATGATCCATCCAGTTTCCTTCTTATTTAAAACTCCCCTGGCTCTCCAACACTTAGGTAAGAGGCTGAAGCTCCTTAGCATTCACATACAACACCTTTCCTGTCTGATCCACGCTGACTTCTCCAATGTTGTCTTCTGCTGCTGCTTGTACCTATAGCTACTACATATTATATTCCTAAAATAGGTTCATGTATTTACCTAAATATACCCTTTTTTATCATCCTCTTCTAATTGCTGGCCAGTATGCTTGGAATTCCTCTTATTCATCTAGTAAATGTCTCATCAATAATTCAAAAATCAGCTTAGATCTAATAATCACCAAGAAATCTCCTCACCAAAAGAAGTTATTGCCCACAGTGTTAATTCCCTTACCTGTATCATTGTTATATCTTGTACATAATTCATTATTGCATATGTCATATTAAATTATAATTTGTTTACATGTTTGGTTTTTCACCTAAACAAGTTCCTCAAGGATAACCACAGTTTATTATTCATTTATGTTCTTTGGACCCCAATCTATAAGAGATACTCCCTAATTCTAAGTGAATTGCACAAATATTTTTTAAAAATTCAGTATACTTACAAAAAATAAGGAGTTAATAACACAAATTACTGTTCTTCTGAAAACTGCCAAGATCTGGACAATTTTTGTTAAAAACTCCATTCAAACCCATTTTAGTCTCAAATTTCTCAAGATCCTGAACTATACAGTATCTTGTTCTGGCTACCCAATTCATTGTCATAAACCATGTAAATTACTTACCAAATGTGTACTAAGACGTGTTTGCCACATGTCAACTTGCTTTGGTGTGAGATCAGGAATTGACAGACCTAACCTGGAAGCCAATGCTTCAACATAGCCTGCAAGTCTTTGAAGAAACAAGACAATATGATATATAAGTTATGTTTCAATAAAGCCTTTACAAAAGCAAACAAAACAAAACAAAACAAAAGACAATGAAGACAAAATGTAGGTTTTTAAAAAGACATGCAAATGTCCTCATATAGTAAACTAATTCGTACAAGGAGAAGCAAGATAATTTTACATTTGCACTTGGTACTCTAGAAATGGCATAAACATTCTTTACAACTTTTAATTTTTATTGTATATAAATATATTGTTTAAAAATATTTTCTTATTAACATATTTAACACTAAGGAAAATTAATTGACTTAGAGCAATTATTCTCTATTATTATTTTTAAAAACAATTCAAGGTATATAACAATTTGTACAGAAAATTAGAATTTCTTCAATTATTCCAAGCTCAAAGCAAAGCACTTTAACATATGAAACAAATTAGTAACTTATCAGACAGCAAAAGTTTCCAAAGATTGGTAAACTAACAAATACAATTCCTCAGACTGGTAAACTAACAAAAACACCCTAGAACTTTCAGGCCAATCTCAAGTATTTTATCAATTCTAAGTTGCCATCATTTATTGGATATACTCTTACTTTATGAACTGTAAGAAAAACATTGCTAATTAAACTGTGTATACTACCAACAATAAGATGGATCCTGATATCAGATATGTAAAAATGCATCTGAGAATGCATAAAATGTGGTATTTGTTGTTTAATGATAAGCCCCCCAAAAAAGAGAGAAGAGAAATAGTTTTTAAATACAAAGACTTCAAGAAAAATCTTCATCTCTAAACAAAAATAATTGTTTTATGATACAATATATAGCTAAATGGCTTTAAAATCTCTTAGATCATTTGGTTCTATTAAATATATCCAAAAGCTATACAATGACTATAATACTCTCATTATTTACTTTAATGTTAGAAACTGGGAATAGAATGTTTAAGAGATGATATCATGATGCATTTATGCCAGGATTCCAAGAATATAAAATTCTTGCCATGGCCCTAAAGCAAAGAAACTTTTTTTTTTTAAACTGTGGCTTTGGCCCCAGACTCCGGTGCAGAAGTCTAATATAGAAGGTTAAGGTTAGATTACTTATAAAGCTGCTTTGCCTAGATTACAGGGCTATGTAAACTTCTAAGAAAAAATTCAAATCTGAAACTGTAACACTCAAATGAGCCACGGAAAGAAGAGACAAAGTCAAAGACACAGCAAGAGAGAACATATTTATCATAATAATGTCCACTTAGTCTAATTTATACTCCCCCAGCCTTCCCCAAGCTCAGGAAGCAGCTCAGGCCATCTGCCACTGGGAACAAGAATGTGAAGAGAGAGAGAAAGTTGGCCTTTTCTAAATAGATGTCCTTAGTTTGTTTCATTATTCCTGCCACATAAAGTAAAGAAAGCAAAAAATAGCCAAACCCATATATGCTTTGGCCATTATTTCCTTTGAAAGCTCCCCCCTCTAGAAACCATGTATAGTCATCAGTATCCTTAAATTTGAGCCATATCCTTTCTCTTTGGGTTTTGTGGGAGTAGGGTGAGGTGGAATAATGAGAGAGGTTCTTGCTTTTAATCATGCCTTACCCTTAGAGATGTCTATAAAATACATATAAATACTTCAGTAAACACAAATTCCATTTTGCTTACATTATGGTAGATTTAGAATAAACTTTTGCATGCATCAGAACCACTCATGAAAATTACTAAACACAAATGCCAGGGTTCCCTCTCCAGAGATACTAAGAATGTATAACTGGGATATCACCCAGGCATCTACATTTGATAGATACCAAAGATTTACTACTATTAGTTAAGAAGAAGTAAATTCAAAATTTTAATTCTAGAAAACAAAGAAAAATTAAATATCCCTTTGTTATGCTTCTCAATTAAAGAAGAGTGGGGAACAGAAAGACAGCAAGCACAGAATATACAAATGAATAAGTGAATGAACCTACCCAAGTCCAGCTAGATCTGACACAAGATTTCCCAAAGCAGCAGCTAAAAATTTGAAAAATAAACAAATGAACTGTTACATAAAAGAAGAATAATTATGTCACTCTGTAATCAACAAAGCACTGATCTTGGAAGAGTTCTCACATTTCTCAAACTAAAGCAACTATATTCAAAGTAACTCATTGGACAGCTCTTACTCTTAAGGTTTTGAATAGAACACAATTTTGAAATTATAATATTCTACCTCCATTAAGTAGTAGGTTTTTTTCTGTTATGGCAGCCAATTTCCATTTGGTTTCAATATTAATTGTACAATATTTTGTAGTATCTTTCATATAATATTTAAAGGAATTGGTAAAGCTGCATGTACACCTATGAAATTCAAGAAAGTCAAGGAGAAAAAAAATACTTCTTTCATGAACTCATTTACCTAATGCTTTCTACAACAAATACAACATAGAACTCTTCCCAAATTTTACCTCCATGAAAAATAGAGTGGTAAATGGGACAGAGAAGACAGATGTTTAATCCCGTATTTCCTTCTTTGATTTTTTCTACCCAACTCAAGAAAAAAAAAAAATCTACCCAACTCAAAAATAAATCAAAAATAAATAAATAATAGGCTGGGCACGGTGGCTCACACCTGTAATCCCAGCACTTTGGGAGGCTGACGTGGGCGGATCACAAGGTCAGGCATTCGAGACCATCCTGGCCAACGTGGTGAAACCCCGTCTCTACTAAAAATACAAAAATTAGCCAGGCATGATGGTGGGCGCCTGCAGTCCCAGCTACTCATGAGGCTGACGCAGGAGAATCACTTGAACCTGGGAGGTGGAGGTTGCAGTGAGCTGAGATCGCACCACTGCACTCCAGCCTGGGTGACAGAGTGAGACTCTGTAAATAAATAAATAAGGGTAGAAATGTTTAGGGGTAACACTGAATTGCCAGAAAATCTTGTCTTAATGAAATCAATATAGCAGAGTATTGTTATCCAATAACTAATTATATAAAGTATCTAAAATTTTCAGAAAAAGTACTACATATACAAAACTAAGAATCAGAAGAATACGATGAAGAAAACAGATATCTCAATGAGTAAACTCATTCAAATAAATTACCCTCTTCGAAACTTAATCTACTGAAATGTTTTATAAATGTATAGACAATGAAATAATAACATTTAATATTGTTAAATACCTGCCATAGTTGAAATTCCCAAAATAATTCCAATAGACATTTCAATATGGGTTCCCTGAAATATGATAAAAAATTAATCTTAAAAATTAAAGCTGAAGTGACTATAAAAGAATAGCAAAGCATTAATAAAAACAGATATAATAGTTAAATCAACATGTTAGTGCTGCAAAATTACATACATCATATATGCACATATAATGTAGTAATTCATTAAATTATTAAATATATGCATTCATACAGAAATAACATAACATTTCATTCATTCAAATTAGGTTTATAAAAATAAAATTAGCAACACATGTAGAAATATAGTTCATCATTAAAAATCTAGAATTTCTATTTTTCTACCACAGAGAAAAATGCTTTAAAGCTCTTTGAAAACAAGACCAACTCACATTGATTTTAAATTCTGAACTATACATCTATACTACTGCTATTTACTCTATCAAAAGATTAAAAGGAGACTAAACCAGTTTCTAGGGAAATTGGGGTTTATAAAATTATCCTTATAACACTTAGCTCTTTAATCATTAAATAGTGAAACTGTACAATCATTTATAAGCAGCAACGGCATTTAGTACAATAGATCTACACTCAAAACAAAGCCCCATCGTATCGCCACTGAATTTAATGACAGAGTTTAAGACTTTCTATATGTATATCACCATTCCTTTGAAGAAAAGAGGGGCTCACATTTTACTTTCATTTTAGAGAGGAGGAACTGAAGTGAAGACGATTAAACTATTCTAATAGAATAAAGAAGAAATCCTAGGATCTATTGTGCTAATTCAATTCTAATCCCTGAGCAATGCTGCCATTAGGAGACTTAATTTTCAAGAGTTCTCTTGAACACTGATGCTTGAACATTTCTAAAAAATGTTTCAAATCTCAATGATATTTGTGGAGGGAAAAAATGCCCTATATTTTATGTAGAGATAATGCATTACTCATCAATTATTTACAAAACTGAAAAAGAATTTTCCTCAAGTTTCTTTCCCTAGAGCTTTTGGTTGCATCACTTTAAGATATAATTCTTGCTGAATATGGACTCAACAGCCTGATGATGCATTAAAGTTCAAAAGTCTTTTGTCCTGATGCACAAAGTTCAAATTACAAGGTTGTAAATATACCCCAAGAAACAGATTTCGAAGAAGAAATAAAGAGGAAGAAAAGAAAAGGTAAAAATAGGCAGAGAAAAAGAATAAAGATGTGTGTCATCATATCTGAATGCAAAAAAACTGGAGCACCAATATAGAAGAGAGGCACCTGATAACAACAGTCTAATAAATAAATATGGCATCTTTAACAGCAACGAATCGCTGGCAGTGGCCAAAGAAGAATCTCTTTGCAGTACATATATTTAAAAAATAGTTAAGTGCTTAATCATTTGGTTGAATGTAATACAGCTGAAGATCCTTCTAACAGCAGGAAAAGCCCCATATGAAGTCAAAGGTGCTTTGGGGGCAATGGACTATCCACTTCTTTACTGCGTCCCATAGTAACATCAAATTTTGTGTTAATAGGTGAGGTAGAAATTATAAATAAACCGAATACTAATAGTTGTCTTAAAGTTATACCTGGTTCATTATCCTTAATACAATGAATCTACTCTAGAATTCTAATAAATTCTATCCAATTAAACTGCTAGTAAAGTAACCCAAAACTAACCCTAAAATATGTTATAAAAAGCAATCCAATAACATAAAAATATTTTTTAAACTATGAAACAAAAGGCTTAATATGAATACCAACCAAGATAAACTCTATTACAAGAGTTTACAGAGGAATTTGTTTTTACGAGTACAACTAGGGTGGGACAGTACACCTAACAGGAAGGAGGAAAACATCAAACGTCTATGGTGTGAAAAAAAAGAAGAATCAACTATCTCAACTTACTATTTTAAAACAGTTATAGCTACCCCACAATGAGAGGGGTTGATCAGTATTTTTTAATTAAAAGATGAAAAACATTCTTAAGATAATAATCACTTATTTCACCTTTCATAGATTCTACAGTTACATTATTTATATGTTTTAGTCTCAGCATTCTATATTACAAAGCCTCACTGGAAAATTTTATTGTCTCTGAATTAGTTTGCAACTATCACAGGATAATATTTTTGCCATACCTACTACTCTTAACCAGGTACTGAAGTCAGTGGCTTAAACATTTATTTCAGTATTATTTAAATAAAAAACTGATTTTCTGTGTTCTGGATGTGCTGGGGAAAAAAAATTAAGAAAAAATAAACAAAATGGTTGATAAGCCCCTGAAACTGGATTTCAATATAAACAGAGTAACAAGTATTACTAATTTGGAGTCAGCCAACTCAGGCCTGGAAAAATAGTGTACTCTTAGTTATACTAATAATGAGGCACACATCTGGGGAACACCAAATAGTGAACTACAAATTACTACAATAATTTGACTCTAGAATGTGGGTGTTTGGTTTGGTAGCTGATTTCCATCAATCTGGACATAAGGCTAGATTACATAGCAAACAAAACCATTCTTGAATAAACCATGTTTACATAAATGTTATAATCTATACAACATAAATTACTTTTAAAATTCCTACTTTGAAACTAAATCTTCTATTTATGTCCATTTGTAGTACACGTGATCTCCAAAACACCAAAAAGAAAACCTGCATCTCTCATATGTATTTGCCTCACATTCAACAATCCTAAGGTCATTCTACTTTTTCGTAGTCTCCTACACTTTAGCTATCATTTACAAAATGTTTTTAAAAGTTAGAGTCAGTGAAGCTGACAACAAACTCTTTAAGTCCTAAATGAGAAAAGTTTCTAGTTGTGAGGCACTTTGATTTTCTCAAACGAGTTTAAATAAAGACCCCAACTGAGAATTCATAAACTGGTATTCAAAGTACATGATATTTTTTTCTCCTCCCACTAAATGTATTGAAGATCTATTACCTTCAATCTAATGCTAATATCTGAAAAGAATGATTTCACATAAGGTATTCTAAAAATATGTATTAGAAGTTGATAATTGACATATTAACTGGACTGTGATCAATCTATTTTACTTGGACAAAATAAGAAAATGAATAGTTTTTTGACTGATTATGGCATTTTCATAATACATATATAAGAATAAAACTGGCCAATTTATATATCTGTGAATGTGAGAAACTTATTCAACTATTTAGAACCACACTGCCTTCTTGGAAACTACTAAAATCTGAGTTGGCTAGATTATTCAAACAATTAATGTAAATCAAATCTAATTGTAATGAAAATCCCATTATGACAAGTTCATAAGCTGTAGCTAACACTTGGTATGTTCTTGAAAACAGAGCACTGGGCAGTTTCTGAAGACTTGCATTTTAATCATGGATCTATTTCTGACTTTAGAATATGAACCCAATATTGATATCCATTAACAAAAGGCCTTATATAGTAGTAAGGAAGGTAAGTCAGCCATCTCTGAGATTAAACATTTTTAAGGAGCACCCTTGCATTAAAATACCACAGCAAAGGGGAATTTTTTTTAATACTACAATGGAACAAGGCAAAAGGGAGATATAGTCACTAAACTGAATTGAAACTTTAAACAATGGCTAGACTGAAGGCTAGACTATGTATCAAAACATGCTTTAAAACATTTTCACATTGGAAAATTGAACAAGGAACTAAATCAAATAGTTACCTATATATGTGATGATAATTGCCAATACCACTAAAGAACATCAGAACATTTTACATACTATTTTTCTTTATTAAGAATGTTGAAATTAGAATAGGATAATATACGCCTTAAATATTCTGTCTAAATGCTCTACCAAGCCTATTTGTCTAAATGCTTTACCTAAAGTCTTAATGATTAATAAATATAATGCCTTAAAATTGAGCTATAGTCTAATATGAGATATAGTAAAAATATTCTTGTTCATTATATTAAAACTTTATAACCACAATAGAGAAATTATTAGGAAAATGTAGACCACATTAATTTATGAACTCAAAATAGAAGCAGTGAGAGAAAGAACTTACAGCAACAATCATAATTGCATTATCCAAAAAGCCAAACCCTATGAAAGGTATCGCATTGTGGATGAATACTGAAAAACATCAAAAACAGAAAAATATATTTTAAGATTTCTATTAACTTAGAATAACAAAAACAGATGATATGATCAAAGTATCCTAAACAGACTTGATAATCTCTAGAATTTGATTCTCATTTTCCAGAGCCAATAGATGCTGCTACTGCTACAAGTAGAAACTATATTGGGAAAAAACAAAACAAACCAGAAAAAATATAAAACATGTAAAAATAACTGTGTTAGGCTTTTGTGTTTTCTTGCTGGTAACACACACACACACACACACACACACACACAAATATATACATACAATTAAGAGAACAAATTAGTAAACATATATGAGTAACACATTTTACCTGATTGCTACTGACATCAATCTCTTTTTCTCTTATGACTAAAGTCTGATACTATAAAATTGATTTCTGTATTAGAAATAATGAAAATGTTCTAAATCAAATGTCAGAAGAGCTATTTGGGTGCTTTTACTCACTAATGTTTTTAAAGAAATGTTAGAAAAAGGTGATTATCTCATCTTTATTACCTCATCTATGTGCAGTCTTTTTCTCCCCTCAAAATTCATCAATATTCCTAAATGCCATTGCAAATTATAAACAATCAATATTTGATTTAAATCGAACTGTAACTTCACCTCTTGCTACCAAAAACACACCTTACTTCATCTATTGGTTATATAAATTCAATGATCTGAGATATTAGAAGTGTAACTAGGTCACGCCAGTAATCCCAGCATTTTGGGAGGCCGAGGCAGGTGGATCATGAGGTCAAGAGATCAAGACCATCCTGGCCAACATGGTGAAACCCCATCACTACTAAAAATACAAAAATTAGCTGAGTGTGGTGGCGCATGCCTGTAGTCCCAGCTACTTGGGAGGCTGAGGCAGGAGAATCACCTGAACCCAGGCAGCAGAGGTCGCAGTGAGTTGAGATTGTGCCACTGCACTTCAGCCTGGCGACAGAGCAAGACTCCATCTAAAAAAAAAAAAAAATAGGAAGAACTAATACCTACATATTCTTATACATTTATTCTCATTTCTTTCATATTTACATCTTCAGCAGAATATCGAGGGCGTGGTGGATGCTCAAAAAATATTATTTCATTAAGCTGAAGACCACTAACCTGGAAAGGAAGAGAATTCCAGATTGAGAGAATTGAAGGCAGACTGTGAAACAGATTAAAAGTTGGGAATAGATAAAAGACTTTATTCTAATTAATCTATAGAATTGCCAAGGTATAGTGAATATCCATTCAACTGAGGCCTTTTTTCAACAAACATTAAAATGCTGAGTTTTATACTACATCCAAAAAAAAAATTCCTTAAACCAACTGGTTATATGTGTTTACTAATTTTTAGAGTCTTTTTTTCTTTTAATGCAGTTATCGCCACAGAAAGTATAACTGAAATATAATCCAGAAGTTATAAAAATTTGATATTACTATATAGAGCTCTGCACCTAGCAGGAAAGGCTAATAAGCACTCAAAAAAAAGCACTTGTACCCTCAACCTCTATAAATGACCAAGACCACGGGACAATACTATATACAGTATAAGAATACTATTATATTCAATATTATTATAGCTATACAATATTATATAAACCAGTACATAATAGGTATAAAATAGGTCATTTAAAATTTCTTCTTGTTTTTAAGAAAGAATGTCCAAGATCAAGGACATTTTTAATTACAAAGAATATTACTTAAGTTACTAAAGGTGGTAAAAATCAAGTGGAACATTAACAAAATGGGATTTTTTTTTTTTCAATTAAAGAGTCTAGCCTTAGTTTTTTAACTTATTGCCTAAATCTGGTTATTTACTGAACACTCAAAATTTTATGAAAAGCGGCTTCCAGAACCAATACAGATTACAAATTTAACAGGTTAAAAGAGTATAATGAAATTCTAAAAATTCACTAAATAAAACATTTACAGTGAAGAGAAAGCTACTTAAGTACAGAAAAATAATGATGAAACTGGTTAGGATTAATTAGCATTTTGGGATTCACTTAATAGCATCTCTAAAATTGGCCAGTTACAAATATCTTAAAATTAGGTGATAAGGCCATTAAATTAAGATTACAGTAATTGCTATCTTAGCAATTTTTACTTGGTCAGTAAAACCAAGGCACTCTGTTATAATAATCACTTTGAACTATAAGATATATGTTTTTAGTGTTTATACCTATATAACTATGTCCTAAAAATTAAATTTTATTTTAACTAAAAGGAAAAAATAAAGTTTTTCAAAAAGTGAAATAAACATGTACAGGGCACTCCACTGGGCACCTGAGATACAAAGATAAATAAGACTTGGTTCCCAGCCCTAAAGGGGTTTAGGTATGATAACACAGCCATATAAACAGTAAATTTCAATATCACCTACAAAAAATGATAATAGTATATAGTATTACAAACTATAGATTGTATGAATCTAAGGTGGGAGAACCATAACAAATTAACCAGGAAGAGAAGTCTTAAAGAATTCTTAAGTTGTTTTGGTATTTGAGGAAAGTTACTAATTTCTAATATAAATTACATTCTACCTGTCAGAGAAAAAAGAACTGGCCATTAGGCTTTTTAAAAAATTATATAAATTTGCTCTCTAGTATGTAATGATCTCCTACTAATTTGTGGCTTCTTCAAATTTACTCTCAGAAACACTATTCTATAAATTGGCAGCTGTTAGCAAATCACGTTTCATATTTAGCTTTAATTTACAACCTACTCTAATTCACTATACTGTTAAATAATTCACTTATTCCATCTTTATAATAACATCCAAACTTGTTTTACATTATTTTGGTATATTCTTGAATATTGATTTATTCTTGAATATTTATTCCTATCACAATAGAGAAAAGAAAGAACACTAGCAGCATTGTAATAAGGTCCTTCTTCAGGCAGTTTTAAATAAACTTTACTTTTTTCATTCTTACAAACAGCTAGCCAGAAGCATTTTCTCCACCAGAGAACAGTTCTATCTAGCCTTGGGTCTACAAATTCTAGTTCTGCATTTACCCAACTTAAATTCAAACTAAAGTAAATACATCATTTTTCCTGGAAATTAAGAAAACTTTTATCATAAAAATAATTCTATTTCTAAATGGTAACAATATTTTAATAATATTAGATATTTTTAACAATATTAGATATTTTACAATACTGTGTTACATCCTTAGCCAAGTTTATAAACTTTGTGCTTCATATAATGAACAGGATAATCCACTCTATCTGGAAAGATTTAATTTACTGGCTCTTCTGTGCTATCAATGAATGACACAGTTATTTCAAGGCCAAAAGACAGATGAACATATATTTAACAATTATAGAACCATTACCATATCTCAGCTGTCCTGGGGTGGGTGGTTGAGCTTCCAATTTTTCTAAAGGGGAGAAAAAGGGTATGGGGCAAGAATTAGTTACTACAGCATGATATTTTTTATTACAATGAAGAAAATACCAGATTTACAATGTGGGAGAACATCAGAGTTTATTCATAAATTATCTTTAGGTTAATGGACCAAACTTGTCCATACAGAAAATATTAATCGCTATGGATTAAATCAAAAGGCCAGCAAATGAAACTGAGCTTAGTTACAAGCCTAACATGGACTCTAGCCCTGGGTAAGTTCATTGTTTTTGTTTTTCAGATTTCTTTAAAGTCCTTGCATCTAGATAATGAGTCTGTTTGCATTAATTACACTAGAAAAACACTTTGGAAATAAAGCTACTCTTCTTTAAGATGGCAACCCTAGATGACTTAAGAAATACACAAACAAGCATCATTGATAGTGGAAAACATGAATATTCAAATAGATCTAGACATCTTTAAAATGAAGAAAATATTTTTAAAGCAATGAATGAAAACAATGACTTCAGTGAATTGTATTCTGTTCCTTAATCTCTGTTGATATAACTGAATATTTTAACTTTTATAATATGTTAATAGTATTATACATTAATATATAATATAT
>NW_012107031.1:715841-735269 GCF_000951045.1 Mandrillus leucophaeus
AAAAAAAAAAAAAATTACCTATAAAATACACAACAGAACTTGTAAATCAGTCCAAGATTTCAGTCATCTGATTAGCTTTTAAAATGTAATTACTGCTAGTATAACATCCCTGAAAATAGTCACAATAAATCCCAGGTTTATTTCCATATACATATATTTTTTATGAATTTAAGAATTTTCTTTTGACATGTAATAAACTATCTACACTTACAATGGAAATGTGTTCTGCTCCAATGTTTTATTAAATGAACTATGGGGTTAAAACAGTTCTTTCCGTGTGCGTGTGCGTGTGTGTGTGTGTGTGTGTGTGTGTGTATTATATACATCATACTCTCTTCCTTTTCTGGATATTTTAAAACAATAAGATAACTATTAAGCTTGTACTTCAACATACCACATTTGCCACATTACTTTCCATAATGGCTGAGTAACCTCTTATCAGAGGAATTCTCCTGCATGGAACAACTACAAGCTACAAACAAAAGTACAACAAATTAACTACCTGAAAGCACTGGAAGATTATCAAAACCAGGTTGATCCTAGAGGGGAATCAACACAGAAAAAGAGATGACACTAAGTGAGTTAGTTACGTGTTTGTTGCAGCTTTCAGCCTGTGGGCAGGCTCCAGCCACAACATGCAGAGCAACTAAAGCTCTGATGAAAATTCCTCAGTCTATCTGTCTGAAGAACCAGAGGATGAGGTGCCAGGTAACCAAACAACTAGAAAGTGAGGGAGGAACCCTGGAAAGGATGGAGTCAGAAAGGAAGAGTCCTAAATTCTGTGCATACATTCAGTTCAAGTCTACAGCTGACTTGTGGAACCACATATGTGCAGGGAAAACTCCAAAAATACCAGCTAACGGCACAATAAGTAAAGATTTGAGGGCAGCCCACGAGAGTTTGCAGTTTGAACCTAACCATTAAATGCCTGCTAAAACAAACAAAAATCAATGCTTTTCAGATGAATAAAACAGAATCCAGAGTCTCTACAATGTAGTAATTACAGCAATAACTAGGATACATACAAAATTACTTCACAAACAAGGAAAAAGAAAAATGTGACTCATTTTCAGACGACAATAGAGACCAATCCCAAAGTCACTCAAATGTTAGAATTAGCAGACAAAAACTTTAAAGGAGCAATTAAAATTGTATTCAAAGATATAAATAGAAATACACTTAAATGAATAAGACAGGAAATCTCATCAGAGAAACAGAAGAAAATATCAAAAAAAAGAACCAATAAGAAGTTCTAGAACTGAAAAATACATTATTTGAAATTATAAAATTAACTGGGGCCAGGCACGGTGGTTCATGCCTGTAATCCCAGCACTTCAGGAGGCCAAGGCGGGTGGATCACAAGGTCAGGAGTTTGAGACCAGTCTGACCAACGTGGTGAAACCCCGTCTCTACTAAAAATACAAAAATTAGCCAGGCATGGTGGGGGGCACCTGTAATCCCAGCTACTCAAGAGGCTGAGGCAGTAGAATTGCTTGAACCCAGGAGGTGGAGGTTGCAGCACTACACTTTAGCCTAGGCAACACAGCAAGATTCCATCTCAAAAAAAAAAAAAAAAAAAGGATTAAAGATTTAAAAAAAAATTAACCTGGATAGGCTTACAAGCAGAATCAAGGTGACAGAAGAGTTAGTGAAAATGATGTCAGATCAATAAAAATGAGTCAGTCTGAACAACAGAGACTAAAAAGATTGAAAAAATAATAAACCTGAGTCTCAGGGACAGAGGGCTAAATATTAAAAGGGCTAATATATGTATAATTGTAATTAGAAGGCAAGTAGAGAAACTAGGAACAAAAACTCTTTGAATAAATAATGGCTACAAATTTCCCAAATTTAGTGCAAGACAAAAGTTTCAAAACATTCAAGAACTTCAGTGAACTTCTAGTGGAATAAATATGAGGGAAAACAATCATAAAGGAAAAAATCTTGAAAGCAGTGAGAAATAAATGACATGTTAAACACAAAAAAAAACAATGACTTAAGTATGCAGAAAGAAAATGGGTGTCAGTCCAGTATTCTACATCCAAAAATGTACCATTTAAGAATGAAGGCAAAATGCATTTCAGATAACTGAAGCTATAAGAATGTGTTAACAGTCAACCTGCAATACAGAAAGTGCAAGAGAAATTCTTATTTAGTCTGAAGGGAAATAGCAGTTGAAAAGTAAATTCTTGAGGAAGGAATAAAGAGCATCAGAAATGGTAAATGTCTGGGTAAATATAAAAGATTACTTTTTCCTAGTAATTTAATTTAAATAGACAAGTCTATCTAATGCTAAAATTACAACACTGTCTTACAGTGTTTATAAAATATGTAGATGAATACATACAACATCATAACATTAAGGATGAACGGGGCAGTAAATGGACTGATTTGGTAATTTAGTTGCAACATTTATATGATGAAAATAAAATGGTCCAATATTAGCTATAAGAGTCGGCAAAAAGTTAAGAATACATGGTGTAATCCCTAGAGTAACTACACATACAGACAAAATACAAAGAGAACATAGTTAAGAACCTACTAAATAACTTGAAGGAGAATCTGAAGGAATGTTCAATAAAGCAAAAAGAATGCAGGAAAGAAAAACAGAAACAAAAAGCAGAGGGTCAAACAGAAAACAAATAGTAAAATAGTAAACTTATATCCAACCAAATCAATAATTACATTCAATTTTAATGGACTAAACACTCCAATTAAAATGCAGAGACTTTAAAAACGAATAAAAAAAGTAAGACCCAACTATATGATATCCCAAGGATTACAGTTTTATAGGTCAAAAGTAAATGGATGGCAAAAAATATGCTACACAAACAGTAGGCTTATAAAGGCTGGAGCAGTTGTATTAATATCAGATGAGGTAGACTTAACGACAAAGAGTATTACCAGAAATAAAACAGGGACATTTCAAAATGACAAAAGGGTCAATGTATCAGAAGGCATAACAACTGCATGTTTATGCCTAATAACAGAATTTCATAATGTGCAATGCTGAATCTAACAGAATTAAAGGGCAAAACAAGCACTTCCATAATCACACTTGGAGATATAAAAGCCTTTTTCTTAGTAATTGACAGAAAACTAGGCAAAAATATCAGTAAGATATAAACTTGAACACTACCAACTACGTTAATCTAATTGATATTTATACAAAACAATACCTAACAACTGTAGAGCACTTATGACTTTCAAGTGCAGATAGCACATTCCTCAAAATAGGACATATGCTGATCCACAAAACGTGTTAATAAATTTGATTAAAATCATAAATATGTTCTCTTACTATAATGGAATCAGTAACAATAAGATATATGAAAAAACAAATTTGGAAATTAAACATCTTCTAAATACATGGACCAAAGAGGAAATCAAAAAGGAAATTAGAAAATATTTCAAACTGAGTAACAATGAAAATGCAATATATAAAAATTTGTAGAATGCAGCTAAATGAATGCTTGAGGGGAAATTTACAGTTTGAAATACTTACATTAAAAAGAAGAAACGTCTAAAATAAATCTACAGTTCTATCTTAAGAAGCTACAAAGTAAACATAAACTAAGTAGTAGAAAGAAGCAATGAAACAGAAAGCAAGCAATAAAGGAAAGAGTCAAAATTGGTTCTTTGAAAAGATCAACAAAATTAATAAGACCCTAGCTATACTGATAGACAAAAAGAGAATAAGAATTACTCATATCAGGAATGAAATAGGGGGCATCATTACAGATCCCACAGATATTAAAAAGATAGGAGTATTATGAAAAACATTATACCCAAAATTCAACAACATAGGTGAAATGGACAGATTCCTTGAAAAATGCAACCTATCCAAACTAGCAGACTAAGCAAACAAAAATCTGACTAGCTGTAACAAAACTGATTTGTTACCAAAAAACTTTATACATAAACACACACACACACACCCCTTCCAAACCTAGATAGTTGCACTGATGAATTCTGTTAAAACATTTAAAGAAAAAACATCAATCCTACAAACTCAAAAGCTCTTCCAAAAAACAGATGAGGAAATACTTTCAACTCATTTAATAAGGACAGAATAACATTAAAAACAAAGCCTAACCAAGACATTTACAAAGAAGACAAAACCAGATGACTATTCCTCATGAACACAGAACAAAAAGCCTTTAATGGCATAATAAATATTCTGCTTTCCTAAGTATAAGGGTTTATTCATAACAGTGGCAAAAATAACCAACATCCAAACTTCCTTACATGTCCCCTTTCTTAGACACCTCCCAATGAAGGAAAAGTTGCTCTTAATAGGATTCCATGTGTAGAAATACATAGGATAGAAAAATTATCTACAAGAATCCATGAGATAATATTTACATATAAATTTCTTTCCTTTAGGTTTCACATTTTAAAGTCTTTGCTAAAGGTTAAATAAGATAAGACAGTTACTATAAACTGCTGATTTATGTTGTTGTAAGTCAAATGAAAATTGTTTGAAATGAGAGTCTCCAATCTGTTCATGAGGAAGTAGAGTTTTAAGAAGTCAACAAAGCCTTTTCCTTTGACTCCGCTTTTTAGTCAAAACTGATTGTTATAATAAGGGTTTGACCGCAAATATTTTACATTAAATAAGCCATTTTTATATAAAAGTATTACATACTCATATTCATAGTTGCATATATTAAAAGGATGGGGATATTGAGTTTTTTATTAAAAGGAATTTTGAGGTAAAAATTAGAAAATAACATCTAAAACACTAAATTTATTTGGTTTATTTTTAATTATAAAGATTATATAATTATATATGGTTAATGAAATTCAGAAAAGTGAAAAGAAACTTAAAAGCATCCACAGTTTATCAGAAATAAATGTTTTGATGTATTGCCCTTCGATCTTTTTCGTTTAAAGATACATACACAAAACTGTATTCTGCCTCCACAAAGCATTAAATAATGAATATTTCCCACATCTTTAAATTTTTTAAGAAAATAATTTTATTTGTGAACACTTATTTCATCATGATATAGTCATTTCATTAATAGCCTATTGTTAGATATTTGCTATTTTTCATACTTTCAAATAACAGTAACTTGTAACTAAATCATTTTGCGCTCCTCTGAAAATTCCTTAGAATAGATTCTTGTAAGTGGCATTACTGAACCAAAGAGAGCGAGAAAGAACAACAGCAAGAGAGAATATATGTAAGGGCTTTTTTTTTAATTTCTGCAAAACTCATCACAGAAAAAGTATGTCAAGTTACCCCCATCTCACTGCATTTTTATTTTTTTAATGTTACACTCACATTTTCATGTTTTCAGAAGGCAGGCAAAATGTCATTGAGACAAAATCCTTAAAAGAAAGTTCCAAGCAACGATTTCAAACTTATTTTAATTGACAACAAGATTCCAATACATAAAACAAGACAAGTTTGAATGTTCATTATAAGATTTAACCTGTATATCTCCTCTTTATTACACTTCCCTTTAAAAATAACTTCTTTATAAAAAACCTTCAGTCCAATATTAACAAATGCATCTAAAATACTTTTTAGGATAAACTACACCTGATAAATTTCTTTTTTAAATAAGTTATGCTACTGTTAAATTTGGCCTAAAGCTGCCTGAGTACATAGTGAACTGTAAGCTGATACAGTATGTAAACCAACTGCAACCCACCTTAAGAATATATTCTTGGCCAGGCCCAGCAGCTCACGCCTGTAATCCCAGCACTTTGGGAGGCCAAGGTGGGCAGATCACGAGGTCAGGAGTTCCAGACCAGCCTGGCCAATATGGTGAAACCCCATGCCCACTAAAATTATCTGGGCATGGTGGCGGGTGCCTGTAGTCCCAGCTACTCAGGAGGCTGAGGCAGGAGAATCACCTGAACCTCGGAGGCAGAGTTTGCAGCAGTGAGCCGAGATCGCGCCACTGCACTCCAGCCTGGGCAACAGAGCAAGACTCCATCTCAAAAAAAAAAAATTATAAGTATACATATGTGTATATATACACACACGTATATGTATGTGTGTGTATATATATATACACACACATATATACATATACACACACACACACATATATATATAATCATTCTTGCAACAAGTAGATGAATCTTGGCCAATCATAGCAGCTGAGCTTTGAGCCAATTACAGCGTGCAAACTGCTCACACATGTCCAAATACGGCAGATACAAGGTATAAGCAAAAAAGCTATTTCTGTATATAATTTCCTTTTTCTATTTATAAATACTGTATGCCCACACTGCTGGATGAAGCTCTCTGAACCGTTTAAGGTTCAGAGTGCTGCCCAATTCATGAGTTATTTCTTTGCTCAAATAAACTTTGTTCTAATTAATCTGTCTAATGTTTTTCTTTCAGCAGTTTGGCATCAAAAGTGAGATCTGAAGTATACCTCCAGGAGCACCAAGTGTCCATGCAAAGAACCAGAGCCCATTGTGCACATTGATCCCTCTGATTAGAGCAGCATGAATTTGAGTTTTGAGCTTGCTGACTTTATTTGAGCATTTTTTACTAGATGGGGTTCAGGATTGGACTGGATTGGATCCAGTTGTTGGACTCAGGTAGGTACCTTTTCAAAGTGGTTTCCCCTAAATCTAAAGAGTCTGGGACTCCACCTTCTGGGACACTGGCTAACTTTATAAAGAATTACAGGCCCAGAACCTGTGTATTTTTGAAAACAAACAAACAAACAAAAAAAAGTCCTTAATCTTACTGAGGACAACTTAGAATTACAGTGACCACAATAGGGAAGTTATAACCTAGATTAAATTGCTCACTTGTGAGGTGTATCAGAAAAGAAAGGATCCGAATGTCACAAAAGCAATGGGATGCATTCTTTAACTGGCAAGCATAGGCATTTAAAAGATAAATCAAAGATGGCCTCTTTAAAAGGTTCTTTACAGAAGGCAAGTAAAAACATCTTAAGTCTTTTTCACAAATATCATTCAAAAGCTGTAGCTATCTGGGCAGGAAATATTACTCCGCTGGCCAGAAAAACAATTTGGATCCAGGTATTCTTTAATAATCATTCATGATTATTGTATTATTGTACGTGGAACATGGCTAAAAGTTTTAAATGAAAGGTGTAAGATCTGTTTCTGTTTATATGTTTATGTATGTCTGCATCTATGATGTATATTTACATATGTGTGATATTTTCTACTTTCTTATATTGTCAAATTGTATAAGAATGCTATTTAATTGACTTGAAGAAAAATAAGCACTTACATAAATGAAGTATTTGCTCAGAAAAATAGGAAATGACCCAAATGATTTTTGAAGTTCACATAACTTGGGTAATCTTTGGCAAATAAGAATATTATTGGTTTGATTAAAACAGACATATCTTCACAGTTGTTAACATTAAAATTAACACAGATACATGACTTTTCCTACCTAGGTTTACTGGTAAAATAAACTTATGTTATCTCTACATTACAAAATTCATCAGCAAGAAAAGTAATTTAAGATGATGACTAGCTGTTTGATGTCCCATCTTGCTAAGCAATCCAAGAATAATTATTAAAAACGAGTGAGTTAAATAGAGGTAAGATACAAGTCCCAAGTGAACGATGCCTTCCTTGTACCAGAAGGTTTTAACATTCTTATCATCAAGAATGGAAACTTGAGGCTGAGAATAATGTGCACAAACAATAGGCCTAGCCAAAAATCCAAAGAATATAGATAACATTTTGCTTCTTCTACAGTTTCTTATTACAGAGACTAAAGATACTTGGGGCCATTAGTAAACATGCTCTGCCCCACACTGACAAACTGTGCTTTGAGAAAGTACATGCTTCCAGATACTATGATTCATAGATTTGCAAATCTTCAGATGGCTGGTGTGACAAATAGTTCACAATTACTTGCTTCCTAGTGTCCTTTGGAAATTAAGGTCATTAAGAGTTCAGAATTCTAATTAATACATAAATTACTAAAATTACTAGAAATAAGAGAAATAATTTTATATAAAGTATAAAAGAATAATACATGATTTTGGTAAGCAAAAGCTATAAAGTATGAGGATGTTTTGCTTCATTAAGGGAAAACGTAATTTTTGTTTGAAAGTAGAATGAATGGTCGTCCCAAGATGAAAACAGGAAAAGTATAAAACAAAATCTAAATGCAGAAGAAAGTTGTAGGTTTGCAAAGGATAAATCTTGGAAAAAGAATTTTAAGTGTGACAAAGCCAGCTAAGATTAGAAGGGAATTATTTACAAGTTTTTCTAAAAACTGAGCATTAATATCAAAAGTATACTAATACAAAACTAGAATTTGGTCCCCTATATTAAAACAGTAAGAATTTCTTGGACTACCGGTCTACTTTTAATAGGAAATTGTGAAAAGTTTTTCTTTACCGTTTAGGTAATTGATCCAGGAAACAAAGATTCTGTGTTTTACCAAAGTAATTTCCTGCGGTCCATGTTGCTTTTATTAGGTGTCTGACCACTTAAGAAAACAAAATCTTCTCTATTAAAATTTAGAGCTAAGGGTTCTCTCTACAACTATGTAACTTTCTGTATTTACCTTTGAAGTCTTGTAATTTTCACTTTTGTTAAATGAATGACTACTGTTCACAGTGACCTGTGACACTATTTTAATCACGTATTTTAAACATTTGATATTTTTGACATATTTCCCAAAATTAGATTCTTAGTATTTTTCTTGACCTCATCTTTGATTTTCCGGGCAAGCCCTTGAAACGTCTCCTATATAAGGAGAAGCATTAAAAACAATGTTTTTTCTCATATAAAAAGACAGATATTAAACTAACTGGGCTTATTTGACATATTAAATTATATGAAAAGTATTGCCAAATAAGTAATGCTAAACTTTTAGTTTCTTTTGTATTGATGTGTTTCAGAAACTGTATGAAATTCACAGCAATCTGATAGTTCTGGTATAAGGCAATCAGTCATCATTCTAGTTATTATATTCAAATGTTATATGCAACAGAAATCATTAAATTTTCCTGTCAACTGCATCATCACTGTAATGAACTCTCATCAAATATTTAATCATGGCCATTTTAAGTTTTATCATTCATATTTGGTTAATTATTTACTCTTGTACTTTCCTGAGCAACCATAAGCCTAAAGGGTTACGTCTTCAAGGAGATTCATGTAAAGAACTCTGAGAAGTACAAGTTTCTGATAACTTTAACATCATACCATTGAACTGAGTCCAAGAACTCTAAGGAAGAAACTCATTGGTTCATAAAGCTGCTAACCCAACATAAAGTAGAACAAGAATTAATTAAATACTAAGGAAATACCTTGGCAGATTTTCACAGTAGGTCAGCCAGTACTGAAATTGTTAAGATATGCAATTTGAATGAACTCTATGAGATAATATTCCAAGTCAAATTACCTATGATAACTTACATAATAAACAAGTGCTATGCACCTGAATTAGAGAAATAAAATTATTATTTAAAAGGATATAAATCCGATGTTAAGCATGGGCTCATGGAAAGCCTGGACAGCTGCCTGGTCATTCCTGACTCCTGAAAGCTTCCATTATTAAAAGCTCTGCACTCCATGACTCATCATAGAAGAGATAAAACGATCCAAATTATGCGGAAAAACTGTTTGAGTGACTGTTCTAAGATTGCTAAAGTGGTTTATAACTAATGTTTGGTTTGGCAAACCCATAATTCTGGTAAGATAATAAAAACCCTCAGGTAATACATTTCTAGCACCTAATGAATCATTTGAACACTTACAGATGAATTTCATTCAATTACCACATTTAACATAGGTTTTATGATTATATAGAAGCTCTCTGATTATACATAAGGCCAATGCTATAAGAGCAACTAAAAGGTTATTAGAAAATATGTTTCCTTTATAGGGTATTTCTGGAGAAATCTCCAGTAATACAGGTACTCATTTCAATGGACAAGTTGTAAAACAATAAGGTATTACAAACACAGTGGCATTAAACAAAGCTTATTTCAACGGACAAGTTGTAAAACAATTGAATAAGGTATTACAAACACAATGGCATTAAACAAAGCTAACTGAATTGACTTGATGACCTTGGTCAAAGGTATTACCAATTGATGGCAATCAGATCCACTCCACTAGAAAACATAGACCGATACCTTATACAACAGTTACTGGAAGGCCTATGTCCCTGATAATAGAACTTCATGTATCTACCACTCTTATATTATTAAACTCTTATATTAGAACCTCATGTATCTACCACTCTTATAATATTGACATGATTCAATATTGAAAGGTTTAAATGCAAGATGCCAAAGTATATTATCATCAGGTAAAAGAAGCCCTCCATGACCCACCAACTGATGACAATCAGACCTTTCACTATCTAGAACCAGGAGCTTAGGTCTTTTGAAAAAGACACCATAGAAAGAATACCCCTGAATTCTGTTGGAAGAAACAATACCAAGTTGTTCTCCGTAGTAAAATTTCAGGGTCTCGAGTCTTTGATCCACATCTCTGAACTTAAGAGGGCCTCTGTAGACTCTTGAGACTGTATACCAATCAGAGACCTCAAGGTAAGGCTGACCAGGAAAGCTTTTTATTTTACCCAGAAGCAGATGGCATCTTGGATGTGAACAGCTTTCCGAAGATTACAGATCAAGACTTCTCTGTCACTATGAAACCTGTGCCTTTTTTCCTCTTTGGCCTCCGTTCCTTTTCTGTTTATATAATGGCAAGATAATGTGATGATTAAGATTTCATAGCCAACAGCTTCTGCAATTGAATGTTAGATATGTCATGCTACTAACAGTAGGCAAAACCTATAGTGAGGGTTTTGCAGTTAAATTAGGCCAGAAATTGTATAAGAAAACCAAAGGAAGACGATTTGACAGTTCGTAGGCAAATGTGTAACCCTAATTCCTTGTCAGTAGCCTCCAACCTTGCAATGATTCAATAATGGAGCCTTAGACAAATATTGCTAGTGCTTCTCTAATAGTGACCTCTAATGTACAAAGCATTCCATAAGGGACTGCCTGTTGAGCACCTCCAAGATATATTTTTATCTGTGGAGGATTTTATGATCAATCATATATGTACGTAACTACATGTATCAATAAGTGGAAAATAAGGAACCAATGTGGTTTACGGATTCTAATGGTATCAGTGTCACTCCATAACAAACTGGAAAATGAACACTGGTCTATACCTCTTAATTTGCACTATAAAATAAAGGGGAATTTCAGCAGGTGCAAATCACTCTAAACGGACATTCTTATTTTTATTTTTATTTGTTGGTAAAATACTCCTTCCCTGGCTTGGCATAAATGTAAATGAGGTTATGATTAGAAATTTGTCTCAAACATTAGCTCCTACAGCTGATTCTACTGCAAAGGCTATAGCTGCCCAGCAAATTTCTTCAAATTATCTTGCTAAAATTGCTTCAGACAGTATCATTGCTTTGGACTCTGCTGTCTGAACAAAGAAGACTGTATGCAATAGCTAACACCTCCTGCTGCACTTGCATAAATACATCTGGTATGATAGAAACTCAGTTGCCAGAAATCAGTAAGTAAGCTACTTTGTTAAAACAAGTATATTTGATTTTGATTGGTTCAACTGACAGGAGCTCCTGTTAAGAAGTATACTTCAGTCTCTCAGTATTACCCTCCTGATAGCCATGATAATAGTCTCCCTGGTGCACCATATCCTCTCAAGAGTATTAAATGCTTATGCATAGCCATCCAATGCATGTCAAATGGCCTTGCTATGGTTAGAATAATAAAAACATGAAAAGAACATAAACGTTCAGCTTACCTGACACTAACAATTGTGAATTCCATAGAGACCAAACAAGTCTGTTATGATGGTGACAAAGAATGGTGTCAATGCCCAAACTTTTGGTCAACTCTCGAAATTGAGAGACTGATCAAAAGGGGGAAATTGTTAAATTAAATTTGGCCTAGAGCTGCCTCTATATGTAGCAAACTGCAATCTAATTTCCTATGTAAACAAACTGCAATCTATCTCAAGAGTATCTTCTTGTAACAAGTAGCTGAGCTTTGGCCTATCATAGGAGCTGACCTTTCAGCCAATGACAGGCTGCATACTGCTCACACATGTCCAAATAATGAAAACACCAACTTGTAAACAAAAAGCTGTTTCTGTATAGCACTTCCATCTGTCTATAAATACTGCCTGCCCATGTGTTGCTGGGAGGAACTCTCTAAACCTGTGCCGGTTTGTCACCAGTAACGGTTCAGAGAGCTGCCCAACTCATGAGTTGTCTCTTTGTTCAAATGAACTCTGCTAACTTTAATTTCTCTAAAGATTATCTTTTAACACTACTAAGAGGTACATCCTAAATTGAAAATCAATAGACTTTAGTAAAAGAAATGTGCAACACCTATGGTTTCTACATTTTAGCCTCCATCATAAAATTACAAAACATGTTTACAACAATGGTGATGCTGAAACACAGAAACAGGGCTAATGGCATACAGAGTGAGTTCTATTATTTAATAGAAACTATAATTTGTCATTTTCATGTTGAATGTTCCATTAAATTTAATTACTGTATTAATCCATTGTTACACTGCTATGAAGCTACTACCAGAGACTGGGTAATTTATAAAGACAGGACGTTATTTATTTATTTATTTATTTATTTATTTATTTATTTATTTTGAGACAGAGTCTTGCTCTGTCACCTGGGCTGGAGTGCAATGGTGCAATCTCGGCTCACTGCATCCTCCACCTCCCGGGTTTAAGTGATTCTCCTGCCTCAGCCTCCTGAGTAGTTGGGATTACAGGCGCATGCCCACCACGCCTAGCTAATTTTTGTACATTTTTTAGCAGAAATGGGGTTTCACCATGTTGGTCAGGCTGGTCTGGAACTCCTGACCTGGTGATCCACCCACCTCAGCCTCCCACAGTGCTGGGGAGTACAGGCATGAGCTACCGTGCCCTGTCAAGAAAGGAGGTTTAATTGACTCGCAGCTCCACATGGCTGGGAAGCCTTCAGGAAACTTACAATCATGGCAGAAGATGAACGGAAAGCAAGGCATATCTTACATGGCAGCAGGAGAGACATGGTATGCAGGGAAAACTGCCACTTTTAAAACCATCAGATCTCGTGAGAACTTCCTCACTATTATGAGAACAGCATGAGGGAAACCGCCCCCATGATCCAATCACTTCCTACCAGGTCCCTCCCTCGACACGTGGGGATTACAATGTGAGATGAGATTTGGGTGAGGACACACAGCCAAACTATAGCACACACTTTAAAAGGTGCGCAAATCCATACTTGAAATAAAAGAAAATCTGAAAAACAAACAGTCTTATTTCCTAGTCTATTTTTTTTTATTATGCTTTCATGGAAATCATGATTCTTAATGTGATATTTCAGCCTATTATCACGTATGTGAAAAGCAATATAAAATCATAAATGAAAGGAAAAATCCAAATCATTTATAATAAACTTAGTAAGAAAAGTATCAAAGCAGCTTCACCCTGAGATGACAGAAAAGGAACGGTTTAATGCATATACTATTCCTTTATTACAAATAACTCAGTATTCTTTAAGTGTCTAATTATGCAGTTTCTGATCTTTGACCACCTAATATTTATTCCAAACTCACCCCAATATCTTTCCCAAAAAAGTACAGGAAGTAGACATGGCAACACAAATCACAGTCTGGCCTAATTAGAAGATTTATGAAAATAATAGATATTAAACTAGTGAGTTTCAGCAACAATTTGGGGACCAAGAGTCTCAGTTACCCATAATTCTGAACATTATGAATAACTGCTTAGTCCTTTAATAGAACCAAAAGTTCAAATGGGTAAGGTAAAATTTACAATAAAAATACAACATATTAAAGAATACAAACTTAAAATGCAAACCATGCTGTAAGCAAAATAATTTAAGCAAATCAAATGCCAACAAGTCTAACATGCACCAAAAGCGGTTTATAAAGCAACATGGCAGTGTTTTTTTTTAAAAAAGAAACAAATTAATATGGTCAAGTTATATACTTACAAAACCTGACATTCAAAATTGAAAAATGAATGTTAAGCTTTCTAAAGTTAAGCTCTTCAGAAATAGCAAAGCTTAACTTTAAATTTAGTAGATTTTAATTAACCTATCTCTTTAAACAGAAATTTTAATTGTAAAAGGACTTTTAAATTATTTCTAAATATATATGTCTTACGTAAAACCCATAAAGGCATTTGAGTGTAATCTTGTAATTTTATTTAGCATTTAAAAGTAATTACTGCAACATATACATTACATAGAAAAGAAATTTCTACTCATGTCTTAGAAAAACTAATACTGTAATGGAAATTGGAGACTTAGTATGGAAGAGGCAAGAGAAAGGTGAGAGACAAAAAATTACCTATTGGGTACAACATACACTGTTCAGGTGATAGGTACACCAAAAGCCCAGACCTCATCACTACACAATTCATCCAGGTAACTACAAACTACTTGCACCCCCAAAGACTATTGATATTTTTAATTAAATCAATAAGTAAATAAAAGAACTAAAACTGTCACGTTGTTAACCTTCCAGGGAACTTACCATGCGACCTGGGACTTCACTGCAACCTGTTACCTAGAAGTAACTAATGAATTTCAGACTGGTGGAGGCCAGTGGTATAACAGTTGAGGACAGGAGTTGGCCATAAGCAATCACGAAGATAACTATGGTACTCAATTAATCATCACCTTTATCAACCCTATTAATGCACCATCCCTATTAACTATTTAACTCTGACTAAAGTAATAGTAAGTACTAGAGGTACAATAATTTTTCTTTTTTTTTTTTTTGAGATGGAGTTTCATTCTTGTTGCCCAGGCTAGAGTGCAATGGCGTGATCTTGGCTCACCGAAACCTCCACCTCCCGGGTTCAAGCAATTCTCCTGCCTCAGCCTCCCAAGTAGCTGGGATTAGAGGCATGCGCCACCACACCTGGCTAATTTTGTATTTTTAGTAGAGACGGGGTTTATCCGTGTTGGTCAGGCTGGTCTAAAACTCCTGACCTTAGGTGATCCACCCACCTTGGCCTCCCAAAGTGCTGGGATTACAGGCATGAGCCACTGTGCCTGGCCAATAATTTATTTTTCTTATTGCATTTCCTGGTAGTTTTTTTTTTAGGATAATCAGATATACTACTGATCTGTGGTTTTACACAAATAACTTGCGTACTTCAACAACTATATATATTTCTAAACACAGAAATTATATTCCTTCCCTTCCTTTATGCCTATGAAAGATAAAAAAATAATTACTATATACAATGATATTCCTTTTTTAAAGGCTAAGATATTAAAACAATAGTACAACTTAAAAAATAATCTTGTTGCTTTTACTTATTAGATATAGAGATGGCACTATACAACTTTTAGTTTAAAAAATTATATAGCTATGGATAATACTGTAAAGAAAAAGCCTAGGGCAAGCTAGAATAAAATAATTTATTTTGGAACATCATAAATGGTAGATCTGTGAGGAGGGCTACACAGATATGCAAAATATATTCATTTTAAAATAAAATCGTTTCATATCTAAGAAGCAGCAGAGGTTTTTCGGTGTATGATATATTACCTTCTTCCCTTTCAATCATGCCCCAAATAAGAATTCTTTCACAGAATGTTGAAGCTGAAAGAATTCTTAGAGACCACTTGCCAGTAGTTCTCAATATGAAGTGGTCCCTCCCCCCAGAAGAGGTTTACATATGCAGAGTTGTTTGGGATATGATAATGACTGGGAAATGTTACCACCAGCATTAAGGATTCTAAACTTCCTACAATGCGCAACAGAGTCCTTCATAATGAAGAATTAGCCAGCCCAAATACCAGAAGCACACTCACTGTGAAATACTGACTTAATTCTCCACTCTGAAGATGTAGCCACTTAGGCCCAGAGATGTTAAGTGACTTACTCAAAGACACACAGCTAGGTCCAGAACTCAGATTCTCATTTTCCCATTCTACTTCTCATTCAGTTAATACATTCTCAATAGAAAAACATGGAAGAACCAAGAATCAATCGTATGTGCATATATAAAACATTGTCAAAACACTGGTTATTCATTAGTACTTGAAATAAAACTGCAATTAGCTAAAACACTAATATCCTTTCCAAACTTCTTTTTTCCCCTCTCATAAAATGTAATTCCCTTCAGATACATTTAAAAAAAAAAACATGAAGTTAAACAGGAGAAAATCAAATGATACATTATAGTTACCAAATAAAATGTTTTTTGAATGGAAGTATTAGGTGGTTTCTGCTGGATGGTTTCAGAACCACTGGAAACTATTACATGGTTCCAAAACAACTGGATACCATAGCCTAGGGCTAATTCACTGCTAACACTGAAGAAATGTATTAGAGTGAAAAACAGAACTGAACTAAAAACCCAAAAGCCCTAACACAAATACCTACTCTGATAGATAATTAGTCACTAAATCTTCAGCAGGTTACAAGCCCTCGGGGTCTTAGTTTTATGTTACAAAAAATGAGTTCAGGTCCTCATGATCCTTTCACGAGAGGTACCACCTAAACATTCATAAAGAAGCATACTACTTTAAGTAGGGATGTAACCAAATACTGAGTCTCAAAAGGCAAGAGCACTGACAGGTAAGTCCTATATCAGTTATTGTTCAGCAGCACCTGACCTCCTAGTGATACTGTGTGCCATAATCTATAAGTATCTTATTCTTAATAGAATAAGAGCTTTATTTGAATAAATTTGAATAAGTATCAAATAAGTATTTGAGGGCTAATTAAAATATCTTCAGAATATTTCAAAATTAACATTTTATTCTTCAAAATACATTTGCATTAAATGTTTAACTTCTACATGCAAACTCAGATTTAAAATTTTTAATATTGGAGGTGGCAAAGTAAGAGTATACTGGGGTATTTTTGCAGACAACATACTAATACATCAATGTCTCTGTGTGTGTGTGTGTGTGTGTGTGTGTGTAAACACACTATGCGCCTATATTTCTCTAAAGTTCTTACAGCTTAGTTTTTGCTGTTTTTGCCTGACATCCTATACACAGTCTGAGTTTTATTTAACTCTTCTCCCTACAAAATTTCAATTGGTCCACAAAATATTTCAGACTCCCTTTCATACACTGTGTTATACTTCGTAGGCAAAGTATCTAAATCAAATAGTAATCAGAAATAAATAAAACAGGAACAGAGAGATATTTGTTTTAATCTTTCTCTCTCTCTCACCACTCCCTCTTTCATAACATACCCCTACACACTCTCTCTCTCCCTCTCTCTCTCTCTCTCACACACACACACACACACACACTTCCACCATCACCATAGCATGTAACCTGAGTTAGAGATCAAGCTGAATGGTGGCTGAATCTAAAATATAGTCTCTCTTTGCAATATATTCTGAAGGTTTCCCTGTGTGTGGCCCTTTTTTCTACTCATTTGTCCTAAAGAAATTCACAGACTTTGCTGCTTCTTATGTTTTACCTGCTATGGTAATTTCAACAATTTTTAAATATTCTATTTAAATATAATTTAATATAAACATTTTGCCTTTTCTTAAAGTTATAAATTTAATCCTTCAGTTAGTTGAGCATGCTGTTATTGTGCCATCATACAGACACTCAAAAACACTAATGCAAAAACAGAAAAATTAGGCATTCTATTTCAAACAAGCAAGAAGTTCCACCAAATAGATGCTTCACTACTTGCAATCAACACTGTAAGACTGTACTATACCAAAACTATCAGGGGTCTCTGCTGAGGATACTTCCTTCGCACGCTTCACAATGGCAATCTCAGGTTTGGGATATCTGCATGCTAAAAGTATTTTAAAATCAAAATATATTCAAGCAACAAAATAAATAATATATATAAACTTTAAAATACATATAAAACTTAGAAGTGCCACATGCTAGTATACAGGCAGTCTTTGCTTTGCAGAGTAATGTGGGGTCATGTAACTGATAATGCAAGCTTAAGCTGTGCAAAGCAGTCTTAGTAACCAATGGGAAAAGTTGTAATTATTCTGTGACCTTTCAATTTTTTTGTCAAAACATGAAAAACTCTCCTATTGACAGGTATAAATGTAAAGGACAATTTTGAAAATAGTAAAACTAATGTTTATTTAGTATACTTTAAAACATTAGAAACACTGATAAAGTGTGTTCTTTCTTTGAAAAAAACTTATGAGAAGTAGGCTTAACAGTACTAGTCTTCTCATATAACTTCTCATCATATAACTTACAATATGCAGCAAGCATCTTTCTATACCTTGATAAACTGTACATACTTTTCTAAATCTGGATTAGTTTATAACATTTTATCCTTTATATTTTCAACATCATGAAATATCTCCAAGGGTTCCTTTAATGTGAACTTTCTGCCAGGATCACTTCCCCTGAAAGGGGATTCATCTTTTCACCACAACCTCCTCACTTTCTTCATTTATATCTATAAGTTCACCCTCCCTAACCTCCTCTGGATGTACATCTGGAGTCTCTTAAATGGCAGCAGTTCAATAGTAGTGTCAACATTCCCACAGTCAGCTATTTCTTCTATACTCCACTTACACTTCACTGGAATTTCACTTGAGCATTTTCACTTTTGTTTCTTGGCTGCACTTCCATCTTTTTTTGGTCAATTTCCTTTTGATTATCCATTTTTGTAAAACATCACGTTATCACTAGGAGACAAGGAGGAAACACACCTACATGCTTTGCTGTCTGTGTGTGAACTGAATGACAGATATATAGTAACCAATCACCAACAGACTATTAAAAATAGCAACGTGATTGATCATGATCATGATGTACATATGTTTTCACAGAGTGGTTTATGGACTGAGGAGCTAGCAGCAAAGTTTATACTTTATGCAATTACTGGAAGTTATTATACTGTACTAAATGAAATTTGAACTCAGTTGTCAGGAACTGGTGTTATTTGACTAAAACATGGTTACTGAGATTCATGCATATAGAAATTATATTAAGTAGGGATTGCCTATAATAATAAAACATGAATTATTTAATGAAATTTGCATAAATCCAGAGAAATAATAGGGCATTACAATTTAATATACATTTTTTCTGCCTATACAAATTAATGTAAAATCAAAGGAGCAAGATTCTCTTTCTTAGAAGTCAAATGTTTTAAATTCCTTGTACTATCATTCGACTATCAAAGAGTAGCTAATCTATAATAAAGGAGAGTTCAATGATTAAATTTTGTATTTAGAAACAAAAAAAACCATCATATTTCAGCTAGTAGGGTTTTTTGTATCTGCCTTTGCATTTATCACTTAAAAAAAACTTTTAAAAGTTATTAAAGGGAAAAAAAATTACAGAAAATAGCCCCTGATCGCAAAGTATGACATGGAGTCAGCAGAAGGTACAAACAGACATGAGATGATTAGAGAACAAAAAAATAGAGTGTAAGTTGGCTGGGCGTG
>NW_012107031.1:736319-738164 GCF_000951045.1 Mandrillus leucophaeus
GCTCAGGGTGTCAGGGCCAAAGTTGGTGTGAGGAGGGCATCTGTATAGGAATATGTGGGCAGTAGCGGTGATGAGATTTTGGTGACAGGAGCAGCGATGAAAAATAAATAAATATATTAAAAATAATAGGAGCTAGGCATTTCTCCATCAGAGAATGGAGTTAGAAATACAGAAAGTGAGAAAACTAGAACATGCCCTGTGGTATTAGCTTAGTATTGAAGAAATTGTAAAGAATCTTTATATAGAGAGACACACACAGAACTATAAATAATATAGAGTATATATATATAAATACATACATATTCATTTATTTACTAGTGAGGTACCCACAAGATCCATTGTGTCTACTGCTCTCTCTCAGCGAATGGGGATTATGCGTAAGTTCTCTCTAGGGTTCCAAAGCTCCATGGATGTATGTTTTGAGATATTTGAGTTTCAGCAATTTTTTTTATCTGAACTGAATTTGGAAGTTGTGACAGAAACTACACTGGGTCCAGGACAGAATTGGATCTAATCATTAACTGGTCTGGATTCAGTTAGAGGCCTCAGACGTCTGACTGGGTCAGACAGAAACTAGTAGTAAATGGCAATACTGCCGGGGATGCAAGCTTTGGCTTTTGGAAATCCACAGGAATTTTTGTGTTCTACCCCATTTGTTTCTTTTTCTTTCACCCTGAGGTAGGGAAAAATCATTGGTTAAACTGATCGAGGTGATCTAAGAGCCAAAGCCAAATAGATGAGATCCTTAATTTCTGAAGAACTGAGTACTGCACCTTCTGGCTATGCCTACCTATACATGTATAAATATTAAGCCCTGGAAGCAGCAAACACTTAAAGAGATAGCAAAATCTTACTAAAGGTAATTCCATACATTTGAAAGTGAGGACTCCTCAATTAGTGTCATCTAAGGATGCCTATTGATAAGCAGAACTTTCTAAAAAAGATTTCAACATTTTTACTGCCTCTTTTTAAAGACTATAAAAAGAGAGTAGGCATGGTGTCTCATGCCTGTAATGCCAGCACACTGGGAGACCATGGAGGGCAGATCCCTTGAAGCCAGAAATTCAAGACCAGCCTGGCCAACATGGTGAACCCTGATCTATACTAAAAATATAAAAATTAGCCAGGCATGGTAGTGCACGCCTGTGATCCCAGCTACTCGAAAGGCTGAAGCACGAGGGAGGCTTGAACCTAGGAGGCAGAAGCTGCAGTGAGCTGAGATCACACCACTGCACTACAGTCTGGACAACAGAGCAAGACTCTGTTTCAAAAAAAAAAAAAAAAAAAAAAACAGGAAAGGAAAAAGACTATAAAAGGCAAATAAAAAGCTTAAACAACGAATTGGTAAAAATTAAATCTGCTAACCTTTTGGCTTAGTTATTATACTACACTAAAGGCTAAAAGAAAGCTATCCTGGATAAAGTGTTTATAAAAGTTAGGACCTCAGGTAAAGTAGCCTTGCTTCTTTTTCAGAGCTATCATACTGAGTCTAGGCACCAAGAATGCTTTTTTTGTCCTTTTCCTTAATGGCCTTCAACCTGAACTCAATAATTTTAGCTAGGAAACAGTAGTTAAGTTAAAAAGACTGCCTATTCAACTAAATAAGTCTTCAAGACATACGTTTCTGGCATTTAGCTGGCTATTTTGAAACTCTTTTGTAAAAGAAATTTACATCTATAAAAAAAAAAATCTCGGCCAGGCGCGGTGGCTCACACCTGTAATCCCAGCACTTTGGGAGGCCGAGGCAGGCAGATCATGAGGTAAGGAGATCAAGACCATCCTGGTTAACATGGTGAAACTCAGTCTCCACTAAAAATACAAAATATTAGCCGGGCATGGTGGTGC
>NW_012107031.1:742914-744878 GCF_000951045.1 Mandrillus leucophaeus
AAAAAAAAAAAGAAAGAAAAAATGCTAAGAGATTATAAAAGGTTTATGAAAATCCAATTTGTTTATAAGCTTTTATTAAAATTAGCTTTAGTTTTAGTATTGGTAATACACTAATACAAAAGCAAAATTTGGAGTGAGGTTCCAAGATGACTGAATAGGAACAGCTCCAGTCTACAGCTCCCAGCGTGAGCAACGCAGAAGATGGGTGATTTCTGCATTTCCAGCTAAGGTACTGGGTTCATCTCACTGGGGCTTGTTGGACAGTGGGCACAGAACAGTGGGTGCAGCCCACGGAGTGTAAGCCGAAGCAGGGCGAGGCATCGCCTCAACCAGAAGGTCAAGGGGTCAGAGAATTCCCTTTCCTAGCCAAGGGAAGCTGTGACAGACGGCACCTGGAAAATTGGATCACTCTCACCCTAATACTGCACTTTTCCAACAGTCTTAGCAAATGGCACACCAGTAGATTATATACTGCGCCTGGCTCGGAGGGTCCCATGCCCACAGAGCCTTGCTCATTGTTAGCACAGCAGTCTGAGATCAAACTGCAAGGCAACAGCGAGGCTGAGGGAGGGGTGCCCACCATTGCTGAGGCTTGAGTACCTAAACAAAGCAGCCAGGAAGCTTGAACTGGGTGGAGCCCACCTCAGCTCAAGGAGGCCGTCCTGCCTCTGTAGACTCCAACTCTGGGGCCAGGGCATAGCTGAACAAAAGGCAACAGAAACTTCTACAGACTTAAATGTCCCTGTCTGACAGCTTTGAAGAGAGTAGTGGTTCTCCCAGCACAGAGTTTGAGATCTGAGAACGGACAGACTGCCTCCTCAAGTGGGTCCCTAATGCCCGAGTAGCCTAACTGGCAGGCACCTCCCAGGAGGGGCCGACTGACACCTCATACGGCCAGGTGCCCCTCTGAGATGAACCCTCCAGAGGAATGATCAGGCAGCAACATTTGCCATTCTGCAATATTTGCTAGTCTGCAGCCTCGGCTGGTGATACCCAGGCAAACACGGTCTGGAGTGGGCCTCCAGCAAACTCCAACAGACCTGCAGCTGAGGGTCCTGACTGTTAGAAGGAAAACTAACAAACAGAAAGGACATCCACACCAAAACCCCATCTGTAAGTCATCATCATCAAAGACCAAAGGTAGATAAAACCACAAAGATGGGGAGAAACCAGAGGAGAAAAGCTGAAAATTCCAAAAATCAGAGCACCTCTTCTCCTCCAAAGGAACATAGCTCCTCGCCAGCAATGGAACAAAGCTGGATGGAGAAAGACTTTGACGAGTGGAGAGAAGAAGGCTTCAGACAATCAGCAATAACAAACTTCTCCGAGCTAAAGGAGAATGTTCAAACTCGTCACAAAGAAGCTAAAAACCTTGAAAAAAGATTAGACGAATGGCCAACTAGAATAAACACCGTAGAGAAGTCCTTAAATGACCTGATGGAGCTGAAAACCATGGCATGAAAACTACATGATGCATGCACAAGCTTCAGTAGCCGATTTGATCAACTGGAAGAAAGGGTATCAGTGGTTGAAGATCAAATGAATGAAATGAAGCCAGAAGTTTATAGAAAAAAGAGTAAAAAGAAAGAACAAAGCTTCCAAGAAATATGGGATTATGCGAAAAGACCAAATCTACATCTGATGGGTGTACCTGAAAGTGACAGGGAAAATGGAACCAAGTTGGAAAACATTCTTCAGGATATTATCCAGGAGAACCTCCACAACCTAGCAAGGCAGGCCAACATTCAAATTCAGGAAATACAGAGAATGCCACAAAGATACTCCTTGAGAAAAGCAACTCCAAGACACATAACTGTCAGATTCACCAAAGTTGAAATGATGGAAAAACTGTTAAGGGCAGTCAGAGAGAAAGGTCGGGTTACCCACAAAAGGAAGCTCATCAGAGTAACAACAGATCTCTCGGCAGAAACTCTACAAGCCAGAAGAGAGTGGGGGCCAATATT
>NW_012107031.1:749224-749772 GCF_000951045.1 Mandrillus leucophaeus
GCTCATGGATAGGAAGAATCAATATCATGAAAATGGCCACACTGTCCAAGGTAATTTATAGATTCAATGCCACCCCATCAAGCTACCAATGACTTTTTTCATGGAATTGGAAAAAAACTACTTTAAAGTTCATATGGAACCAAAAAAGAGGTTGCATTGCCAAGACAATCCTAAGCCAAAAGAACAAAGCTGGAGGTGTCACCCTACCTGACTTCAAACTATACTACAAGACTACAGTAATAAAAACAGCCTGGTACTGGTACCAAAACAGAGATATAGACCAATGGAACAGAAGAGAGCCGTCAGAAATAATACCACACATCTACAATCATCTGATCTTTGACAAACCTGACAAAAACAAGAAATGGGGAAAGGATTCCCTATTTAATGGTGCTAGGAAAACTGGCTAGCCATATGTAGAAAGCTGAAACTGGATCCCTTCCTTAGACCTTATACAAAAATTAACTCAAGATGGATTAAAGACTTAAATGTTAGACCTAAAACCATAAAAACCCTAGAACAAAACCTAGGCAATATCATTCAGGACA
>NW_012107031.1:751967-753440 GCF_000951045.1 Mandrillus leucophaeus
TTTCTCTTTTGAACAAGAATTTTGTGTAGTATTAAGAAGAGGGAGCAAATATGCTTGTTTACCTTTAAGTAAACTGCAAAAAAAGAAAGAGGGGAGAGGAGAAACAGATTCCATCTCATGCTATCTTTCCTAGGATTTCTGATTGTGTGGAAAACAGAGTCCCTCCTCTATCAAAGAATATAAAGGGTTTTGCTTTTAAAAACCTTTTAATTACCACTTTGGCTAAAAGTATGACAATTATTTTACAGTGATCTTTGATGCTATTTTGATTAAGTGCTTTAAATCTTTGACAAATTTGATGCACTTCCAAAATCAAATTTCAAATTCAAAGTTAAGTCTTTTGACCTCAAACTAACTCTGGTACGTTACACAGAGGGTCCTTGCAGCATCCAAAAGAGAGATAATAAACAAGCTTATCTGGTAAGTTAAATTACATGGGAGTCATTGTCAAATAAGAAATGATGTTTAACATTCTTTGAGTTATAGTTTATGGATATGTTACTAATACATATTCCAAAATTGCATGAGCCTCCTAAAATTCTGGAGTGTCTTGGTATGTTATCAGTCCTAATTATGGTGATTATTTAAATTAATTATTGTAAGTCACAGAAATAACCAAATTTTCTTGTCAACTGTGTCTTTAACCATGACAATTTTAAGTCATTCCCACAGTTAACTGCTTAATTCTGGTGCATTTTCAGCCAAGCAGCCTGTTCATTAATCCCCTACAACTGAATCTCCATAATAACTGATATATTCATCCACATACAACAAGAAGTGTCAACAACTGCACAGATTCTTCCCCATTTAGCCAGTAGGTAATCTAGAGCAATTCTATTATCTAGTACAACTTCAGTAAGAAAATTTAAAGGATTTTGTTGTGCAACCATAGCCTTTGCAGTAGAATCTACTATAAAACCTATTATGAGGGATATTATCAAAAGAAAGATCTTTAGTGCAAGAGCTAAAGAGTCAAAAATCAAGAATAATGTGATAGATGCAACTAGTTAGCTGAAAACACAAAGAGAACAGTGATCCTTAAAATATCTCTCAGGATTAAACCCTACTGAAAAGCAGAGGGAGGAAGCAAAAAGAGACAGAAAAGAAAAAGAAGAAAATTAAACACAATGGAAGAGTGACAATTGGTAGAAGTAAAAGCAGACTTTAGAAACAATAACAGGATGCCATGAAAGCAGACCTCCTTACACAGCAGAAAAGAGTTTACCATAACTACAAGGAATGAATGAGAACAGAGTAGAAAAGTCTGAGAGCACTGAGGAGGAGGGAGGGGCAGACTAAGCCCAGCACATTTCACTACCACTGTGACGCAGTCTACAAAGCATGCCAACTGAAACAGCAGTGTTCTGGAGGCATTTGGTGTAATGACTAGCATGTCTACAAATAGAAGTAGCCCCAAAGAAACTTATTGTATTAAAATATAGTATATAAGGACTCCGACATCTGGTAGAAGCT
>NW_012107031.1:754265-755055 GCF_000951045.1 Mandrillus leucophaeus
GATGTTGGACCTTCTGACCAGACCATCAGCCAGCCAAACTTTATGTAATGACCTCCATAAAGGCCATAAGAAACAGCATCCAGCTGAGCCCTGCCTATATCCTTTTTTCTTTTATTTTTTTTATTTCCTATGAACTCTCTACCTGCAACTGCCTATATTCTTGATCCACAAAATCATGAGATATAATAGAAGGGTTGTTATTTGAAGTCACATATAACTCTGGACATCAGTTATATGTAAGTGATGATTAAACATTGTTAAATAGCATATATGCCTTTTATAATGGGAAAAAAAAAAAAAACTTTACTTGATTATCTGTCTTCTACTGGCAGTAATCCCTGGTAATAAGACCAATCCAACATACCCAGTAACTCTAAAGAACTCAGAATTAAGTTTGCTGGAATATACTACTGTAATTAGGTTCTTTCCATACTGGTAAAATAACTGATTGTAGCAAAGCTTCATTTAACTGAGCCTAACTCAACTTATAGAAGCCCATGGCTCATCAGAGATCTCTCACTCCTCTTGCCTCAATTCATACTTCTTATCCACGTCCTTGTTCTTCCCCTCTTGCCGGGCCTAGGTGGAGCTATACTTCCCTTTTTCCTTTTTACTATCTCAACAAAGGCACTGAAATATCTTTATTCACGTATCTTAATTTGGAGTATAAAATGTTTTTCTCGCCCTTTTTCTTATTGGACAAAAGCAAACTATTCTCAATCCATTCCAGAGGCTAACAGCTTAAAATAATTTATATTTTCGGCTAGGCGCGGTGCTCACGACTGTAATC
>NW_012107031.1:757725-764755 GCF_000951045.1 Mandrillus leucophaeus
CATGTTCAAATATTTTATCATCAAAAGCAATCAAAGTAAATGTCTCAGAGCTTAGGAGAAATGATTTTGTTACCTACAGTCTTTTATCTACAAGAACCTCTTATTTACTCTTACCTCTTATTGTCTGTCTGAGGTAATTTTAATATATAACTACTTGTTTTTATGTGTTTTCCTTTAAAGAAAACAGAAACAAACCAGTCAAACAAAAAGAAAGAGACAGACAAAGAAACATACAAACTAATTCAGATGACTTGGGTAAGATGCTAATAAAATCTACACTCAAGGATTTAGTCCCTATTTGTTCAAGTTATTTTATACCCAAACACACCAAAGGAAACCAGACAAGAGTGTGGTTATGCAATCTCATCACTATTTTTAGAAAAATGAAAACAATCTCCACTAATAATGGCAAAATATCACATCATCCCAAACTTTCAAGATCATGATCTGTAGTTCCACCTGACCCTCTGGGTGACCCTATAAATTGCTGACTTTATATTACTTCAATTTTCCTATCCACAAATTTTTTTGTCACAAAAAATAGGCAATAAATGACTATTAAGGTGAAAAACAGCAAATTAATACTGGTAAATTAAACTATAGATATAAGTGTTTGACTTACCTGGAAGCCGTATTTCCCAAATTTCTAATATTTAGAATTTAGTCAAGAATTGAGAAGTGAAGAGACAACACAATCAAGGAAAACAATTACCCAAAAGTTTATTTAATAGAGAGGTGAAGAGTCTAATACATAAGGAATCGCCTTTCTGTCCTCCTTTTAATTTCCCTTCCCTTGAATCTGAACTGGTTTTAGTGATTTGCTTGACCAATTACATGCAGCAGAAATAATGTTCTGGAACTTCGAAAGCTGGGTCATAACAAGTCTGTGGTAGGATGAATAATGGCCCCCAAAGATACCCACATTCTAATTCCCTAACCTGTAAATATGTTACATTATATGGCAAAAAGAATTTTGCAAATGTAATTAAATTAAGGATTTTGAGAGAGTGAGATTATCCTGGATTATCCAAGTAAAACCTAAATATAATCATGAGGGTTCTTGTAATAGGGAGGCAAAAAGGTCAATGAAGGAGCAGAGGTTTTAGTGATGTGTCCAGGAACTAAGGAATCCCAAAAGATGAAAGAAGCAAAGAACATACTCTCCCCTGGACTCTCTAGAAGGACAGAACCTCACTGACACTTTGATTTTAGTCCCTTAAGACTTATTTTGGACTTTGAACTTTGAGAGCTCTAAAAGAGTACGTTGTTTTATGCCACTGTATTTGTGGTGTTACAGCAGCAATAGAAAACTAATACACGCCGGGCGTGGTGACTCACGCCTGTAATCCTAGCACTTTGGGAGGCCAAGGCGGGCAGATTACCTGAGGTCAGGAGTTCGAGACCAGCCTGGCCAACATGGCGAAACCCCATCTCTACTAAAAATACAAAAATTAGCCAAGCATGGTGGCGTGCACCTGTAGTCCCAGCTACTCGGGAGGCTGAAGCAAAAGAATCACTTGAACCCAGGAGGCAGAGGTTGCAGTGAACCGAGATCACACCACTGCACTCCAGACTGAGTGACAGCACGAGACTCCGTCTCAAAAAAAAGAAAGAAAACGAATACAAAGTCTTACAGCTTCGACCCAGCCCCCTTGGAACATTTTCTCTAGAAGCCCTGACCTAAGTATTACAACCATGCTAACACTGTCATGCTGATGAGGCCATATCCATCTCCTTGGGTCAACAGTTTTAGTTGAGTCCAGCCCTCCAGTCATCTCTACCAAAGTGCCAGACATGTAAATAAACCGATGTTGGACCTTCTGACCAGACCATCAGCCAGCCAAACTTTATGTAATGACCTCCATAAAGGCCATAAGAAACAGCATCCAGCTGAGCCCTGCCTATATCCTTTTTTCTTTTATTTTTTTTATTTCCTATGAACTCTCTACCTGCAACTGCCTATATTCTTGATCCACAAAATCATGAGATATAATAGAAGGGTTGTTATTTGAAGTCACATATAACTCTGGACATCAGTTATATGTAAGTGATGATTAAACATTGTTAAATAGCATATATGCCTTTTATAATGGGAAAAAAAAAAAAAACTTTACTTGATTATCTGTCTTCTACTGGCAGTAATCCCTGGTAATAAGACCAATCCAACATACCCAGTAACTCTAAAGAACTCAGAATTAAGTTTGCTGGAATATACTACTGTAATTAGGTTCTTTCCATACTGGTAAAATAACTGATTGTAGCAAAGCTTCATTTAACTGAGCCTAACTCAACTTATAGAAGCCCATGGCTCATCAGAGATCTCTCACTCCTCTTGCCTCAATTCATACTTCTTATCCACGTCCTTGTTCTTCCCCTCTTGCCGGGCCTAGGTGGAGCTATACTTCCCTTTTTCCTTTTTACTATCTCAACAAAGGCACTGAAATATCTTTATTCACGTATCTTAATTTGGAGTATAAAATGTTTTTCTCGCCCTTTTTCTTATTGGACAAAAGCAAACTATTCTCAATCCATTCCAGAGGCTAACAGCTTAAAATAATTTATATTTTCGGCTAGGCGCGGTGCTCACGACTGTAATCCCGGCACTTTGGAAGGCTAAGCTGAGCGAGTCACCTGAGGTCAGGAGTTCGAGACGAACCTGGCCAAGATGGTGAAACCTCACCTCCATTAATAATACAAAACTTAGCCAGGCGCAGTGGTACACGTCTGCAATCCCAGCTTGAACCCGGGAGACGCAGGTGCACTGAGCCGAGATTGCACCACTGCACTCCACCCTGGGCAACAGAGTGAGACTCTGTCTCAAAAAATATAAAAATAAAAAATAAAGAATTTCTATTTTCTCACATAATCCTGAGCAATGGGCTGAAAAAAAATGAGGATAATCTTGTTAAAGGTCCAAGATCTCTAGAGAACAGGGATTCCATAAGAAATCCTAATTTATTTTTAAGTGTTCTAGATATTCAATTTAGTATAAGCTCTTTATCTTCCAGTCTTTCATTTTGTCAAAGTCCTCTTATGCTATATGGCAAGTTCTCAAAACAAAGCTCTTCACCCTGCCTTAAACAATCACAAAAACTGGGGGACTACAAGATTAAAGTTTAGAATTATTTGGTTAATGTATACCGATGTAGCTAAATGGTAAAAAATGTCAAAAGCACACAATTACCACTCATACAGAGGAACCAAAAAATGCAAGCTAATTAAGATATAACATTGATAGAAAAACTGCTCTGTTCACCACAATACATATTTTATTTGCTATATGTAAAAAGAATCTCATTTTTTAAATATCTTAAGTATACGTATTATAACAAAAATATTCCCTAAGAGGCTCTTTTTTTCAAAACATCTCTCTCATTGTACCTCTCCAACACCAGTTCTTGTCTCCCTGTGTAACTCTCTGATGAGCGTTAATTACACCACCTTAAAGTGTGGAAGCCAGCCTCCAAGATGTACCCCCAATGATTCCCACTCCCTTGTATTCACATCTTGTGTAGTACTCTCCCACAATGTGTCAGGACAAAAGAGATGGACTATCACTTTTAAGACTGCGTTATAAAAGTCTGTGGCTTCCAGCTTAGGTGCTCACAGGTGCTGTCTTGCAAACACACTCGCTCTCTCTTGCTCTCTCATCACTTGCTCTAGAGGAAACTCTGAGAATACTCAGGCAGCCCTGTGAAGGACCACAGGGGAGGGAATTGAGACATCCAGTCAACAGCCATGTGAGTGAGACTTCTTGGAAATGGATCCTCCAGCCCCAGTCAAGACTTCAGATGATGCCACCCCAGCTGAGAGCTTCATTTCAACTTCATAAGATCCTGGGCCAGAAATACTCAACTAAGATGCTATAGGATTTGTGAGCCTCAGAAATTAGGAGCTAATACATGCTTGTTTTAAGCCACTGTGTTTTAGGATAATTTGTTATACCACAATGGATAACTAATACAATGAGCACTGTCATTCTTTCAATACCAAATTGCGATATTTTAAAAGCTTTCAAAAATAATTATAAATGGAAATATTAATTACAAAAATTGGAAAGAAAATTTGTTTTAAAATTTTTGGCTAACATTGAAAGGCAACTGTAATAATGTCAGCTTGCCAGTACTGCTTGTAAAAACATGAATAATGCTCTATCAGCAGAATATGGTCTGTTTCTGGAAGAACAGCGATCAGGCTGAGCAGGTAAATTCAAGGCGCAACCTCAACTTTTTTTAAAATTGGGGAAGAAATCAGTTTGTAATTTTAAAAATCACAATATTCTATTTAACTATGATAAGACATCCCACAAGGTCTGCCTTATCTATTACAAACTGATTCCAAAGCTTTACCTCATCACAGATTATATCACATGCCTACTGATACACATATAAGAAAGATAAGGGCAAATGTGCCAAATTTCAACAGCACATTCCACTGCCGTATCAAAGCATGGATGATATTTTTTCAGTAACATTTCCATACCAAATCCAAAACACTTCATTAGTTTATACAAGCACCTTTTCTAAAGACACATAAGATTTCGTATGGCAAGAAATAGCTCTTTTAATGGAATTAATTTTGTTAGAAAGTGCACTTAGTTCATACACATTTAATACATTGAGTACTTGAAAACATTATTTGAAAAGCAACAATAAAAGAAAACACGGGAGTTTTCCATTTATCTGACTGGAAAAAAAAATGTGGATTTCAGCAATGGAATGAGCTGTATGCATTCCCAACATAATAACATCCCTTTTACCTTAAATGATTAATGAATAAGGTAATTTCCTAAGTGATGATCCTAGTTATCTCCATAATAACTCCACGTATTGATACTGAAAATAAGTGAACACCAAGACTATACTAACAAAGCAGCAGCATCTGTGTCATTTGATTCATAGGACAATCATTTTGTCATCAACATCAGCAAAAATAGCTGATTTAAACTTTGATGTTCTTTAGCTTATAAACAAGAGAGATAAGCATCTGACTAACCATCGTTTCAAATATCATTGACTGTTTCTCCTGAGCAAAGACAACAATTTAAATTACTAATTTCTCTCTCATATTAGTAACATAACTAACTTTAATTGATGCTAACGATCTCCATTGACTAAAGTGTTTAGGTCCTTTTCAGAATACTTAAAACCATGTTAAATTTAAAAATATTATCTTTATTAGGAAATGTAGCATTGCTACTGCAATACCGCTGGCATGTACAAAAATAATAATGTATGAGAAAAAAATTATTCAGTCACCTTGCAGGACATGATTTTCAAGAACTGCCTTGAAACTACACTCATAGGGCCTTCCAATCTTGTAACTTGTTGACAATGTAGAATTTCCAAGAAATTACTTGGAAAAGGTAAAATGTGTGTTCAAATAGTCGTGTCAGTGGAGAAAGGTTCAAAAGTTAATGTTCTAGTACATGACCGACTATATGATTTTCCAAGGAGCATATTTTCAGAATTGACTATTTTTGAACTGCATACTGAGTGCACACATAGATTATAAATGTGCTAGTGTTTATGATTCCATATAACATCATGATTACATATTGAATAATGGAATTAATCTGATGTTACATTTTCCTGTAAAAGCACTGTGGGTAAACAATGTCTGGAATCAATCGACCACTGTGAATTGGTCCACAATTCCCTGAACCGAGAGGGAAAAAATGTGATTAAAACCCACAACTAAAACAAGTTTCTGAAGTAGTACAGATAACGTCATGCTTACATGAGGTAGATAATTCTTTCCTCCATTCCTGCACATCAGCTAAAGATATACTTTCAAGTCTGGCAAATCAAATGCCAGGATCTAAATCAATGTGCTCTACACTTTGGAATCTATGAGATGTTTATGTACCTACCAAGTTTAGAGGGGGAAGTAAACTTTTTTAAAACTTTCAAACACATCAGAATGTAATACAAACTGAAGCAATGTGTTTTGTTTACATAACTGTATTTAAGTGGCAGAAATATTTTAAGACATCCACTTTAGTCGTCTGCTCCTTTCATCCTTTTTATTTTCTGAACTTTTAGGCTTTTCACCTAGACTCAAATTCTGACCTACCCCATTCTGGACTTATTTTAGAAATACCCTATTTTAACATGCCAGCTTAAAAATTGTTTTGCTTTCATCGTTCCAAATTATTTTTGAGCACCAGTCTGACTTCTACTGCAGAGCCGCAGATTTCCAAAAAATACACCTCCTTATTTCATTCTTTCAACCTCTGGGAAAAACCAAAACTGGAGTTTAACTTGAATCTATCTTTCCATTTCTGGGGAAAATGTTTCCTTTGGCTGCTGAAATTAACGCAACCAGAGGTGTGCGGAAACAAGCAGCTGAGAGCATCCCTGACTTTTGAAGCTACACGCCTTCTTTTGGCTACCCACCCATACATCTTCATTTGATAACCGTTCAAAAAGTTTCTTCCTGCCAGGCGGGTTTGTAGCACTTTCTGGGAGCAGGCACAGCACGCAGGTGCACGCTCGCAAGAAAGCAGCAAGGGCTAAGGGACAGGAGGGTTGGGGAGCGGAGACACAGGGCAAATCAAAACACAATCCCAACAGTGTTAACTGGCATTTTAGGCCGAAGCTCCGGACTCTGAGGCTGGGGAGGAAGTAGCCAGGCGCTGGCCTCGGCTGCCTGGCACGACCCGCGCCCGTCCTACCTGCCTGGGGGAAATTCGGGCGGCGGAAAGTCTCCCCGCCCCCAGCCGTCCCAGGCGTGGGGCCAGACAAGCGAGGGGGGCGGAAGGGGGGCGGCAGCGGGGGTCCAAGATCCTGAGCCGGGGAGGGCTCCAGGTAGGCTGGCGGGAAGAGGAGGGCGCCGGAGTCTCCGGGCTCCCCACCACCGGTCCCCCCTTACCTTGGGCAATGGCAATGGACTCGAAGCGGTGCAGCTCTTTGAGCAGGCAGCTCCTCTCCGTGGAGTGCAGGCTGTAGATGAAGTCGCGCGCGCCCTGCGCCGTGTTCAGCGCCTCCATGGGCTCCTTCTTGGGGTGCGTGCCCAGCCGCCGGGGGCC
>NW_012107031.1:766050-783372 GCF_000951045.1 Mandrillus leucophaeus
GCTCTGATGCACCCGCTCTGGGCGCCCCAAAGAGAGAGCGAGGCCAGTTCCACTCCTGCCCAAGGAGGGTCTGACACTGAACCCTTGACACGAGAACAGTCCTCCGCGTTCAGATTCTAGAAGCTGGCGTGCAAATTGTTAATGCTAGAGGCAGAGGCAAGAATGTCATAGACCTTTCCTAGCGGTTGCTTGTGATTTTTTTGTCTCCGTGCTAAAGCGGGAAGAATTCTTTGATTGTCCACGATTTCCCCTGGTCGAAGTCCTAGGCATCTTTCAAGGCCCAGGTTAAAGGTCTCCTACTTCATTAAGCTGTCCGTAATCTATTCCTAAGGGAGGAGATCTCTGCTTTATCTGAACCTGTCTAATGACGCTTAGGCACCCTTAGAGAATAAATCCACTTAATAAATCTGCTCAAGCGTAATCAAGATCTAAATCCCATCCTTATCATAAACAGTGCTGCACTCAGCCCAGAAACTTGTATGTAGTAAATGTGCTACGTGTAAGTAGAATATTAAGCTGAATAATGGAGGATTGTTACCACTAAAGCCTCCTACTTCTCTGACTCTGGTTCTCAAAGTGTGTCCCTGAGCTTCTTAGATATGAGAAATAGTGGACCCCACTTCACACCTCCTGAATCAGAACGTAGGCATTGGACCCAGTCATGTGGGTTTTTACAAGCCCTCCAGTTACTAACACACACGAAAGCTTGAGAACCACTGATGTCACTTAAACATGGAAAGCAATCGCTTCTTTTTTAAAATTCCAAGGTGATGCCTCTGTGATGTAATAACAATAATTAAGAATACTCTCTGTGGAAATGAAAGCTTTTTGAGTGCAGAAAGTATATCTTCTTTGTCTTTGAAATCCCCTTCGTTCCCCAGTGTGCACTGGAATCCTCTGCAGACTTATTTCAGTCTCAGGCTCATGGGAGAAACCCCCCATCCCCCACAATTTCCCTACCCTCAAGATATTCTGATTCACTGGGGCGGGGCCTGGGAAGCGAGGTTTGTAGGAAGCTCTTCAGTAAGAACCCATTCCCAACCACCTCCAGAATAGCAGTTTAGTGTGTAGACTCCGGAGACAGACTGTGGAAAGTTTGATCCCTGGATCAACCATCTCCTAGCTATGTGTTAGTATTAGATTGTTACAGTAGTGATCCCCAATGAATTACACCTTCTGTTATCCACTCCGTTGTGTAGTCCACCTCTACATTGACTGTGGGCTTGGCTATTTGACTTGTTTTGGTCAATAAATAGGAGGACATCATAAACCTGATATGACACATGTTTGCTCATTGGGGGTTGTTGTAATGCTTTTGTTATATTATTATAGAATATTTAATTCTATTATAAAACAAGAGAAACTAAAATGTAGAAGCAAGTCACTTATGAGAAATGTTACACATAGAATGAATGGATATGTGTTGAACGTAGATAAAAAGGATGAAACAAATGAAAATGCTGCTTTAGATAGAGGCAGAAAGACAAAGTGGACTTTTAAGTATTAATAAGGTACAGAACATACTACCTTCAGATTGACAGCCATGTCATCCCTAAATTGCACACCTACTGGTAACACCCATTGTGGCGCTATTATGGCCTCATGTAATCTCTGCCCAAGAAAAGCAGATAAACCCCTAGCTACAAAGCCAACTAATGCCAGTTACCATTATAACCAGACACACTTGCCCCTCAGCTCTCTAACAGAACAGTGTATGTCGAACCCAGGCCCCTTCAGTCTGCTGAGTCACCTTACTTACTCTCCAATCTGGTCCTTGTAACCACACTATGTGCTGAGAAGACTGGATGGTGGAGAGGGATAAGACATGAGAACAATGCATAAAACAGAATTTAGGTGCTGTGGTCCTTCAGCCTATCCTAAGCTTATTAATCTACCCTCTTTCCCCTTGCTTCTCACTCTGTTTTATGTTGGTTGGTAAACTCTTCTGGTTATTACTGCTGCTCTTTGGGTAAACACATTTATGCCAAAACTTAGTAGTTTAAGTAGCCAATTTATTTTGCTGTTAATTTTGAGGCTCAGAAATTTGGGAAGAACTTACTTGGACAGTTATTTTATTGGAGTCGTTTATGTAGTTACCAATCAGATTTCAACACAACTGCTGTCATTTGAAAGTTCAGCTGGGCTTAATAGCTAAGATGGCTCGCTCACATGGCTGGCTGCTAGCTCAAATGGGGCTGAGAAGCAGAGCACCTTCACACAGCCACTCCAGCTTGGTGAACTTCTCACCAGGCAGCTGGCTTTCCCGGAGTGAATGTCTGAAAAGAACCAGGCTTGTGGCCTTTTCTGACCTATCCTTGGAAGTCACAGTATCACTTCCACTGTATTCTGCTGGCTACAGGCCAACCCCTAGGGCCAGCCCACATTCAAGGGAAGGGATATAGACCCCACATCTTAATAGGAGTAATGTCAAAACATTTGAGGATATGTTTTAGAACCGCCAGATAAACAATGTGATCTAAGCTTCTTAATTTGGCCTATAAGCCTATCTGTTTCATGACTTGTAGGTATACACATGGAGGCTGCCATTGCATCAAGGTAATTTTCCACATGGGAAAATCGCCTCGAAGACATTTACCTTTTGGAATCCAGCTGCTGTATAAAGAAGTCTGACATATCCTGCTGGAAAGACCAAATGGAGGAGGAGGCCCCAGCCAACAGCCCCAGCTAACTGCCAGACATGCATGACACCGTCTTGGACCATCCAGGCTCAATTGAGCCCCAGATGGCAGCATTGGGGTCGAAAGCACTAGCTGTAGACCCAGACTGCCTGGATTTGAGTCTTTTATGCTGTCATTTATTAGGTGTGTAACCTTGAGCTGATCAACCTTTCTGTGGTTGCCCATCTGTTTAATGGGAATAAGAACATGTTCAGTTTGCTCACCTGTTAAATAGAGATAAGGACATCTGCTTTGTAATGTTATAGTGAAACCAAATTAATACATATAAAGTATTTCAAACAGCACCTGATACATGACAAGCATGCAATAAATACTAGCTATTATCTAAATGCCCATAGACCTCTCAAATCTCTAGGATTATGCCTTTGGACCCTCATTTGAGAAATGCCCACCTAGCTATCTGTCATTTAATACATGGATGTGTATTAACTGGATCCCCTAACCACTTCCTTTTCTGAACAGCTGAATATCCTAAATATGAATGAATGAAGGAGCTAGGGAGGGAGATGATTTGGGGATCGTTTATGGGGCTGTGGAGAGGTATAGGATAGAGCAGGTCTAGATGCAGGTGGCAAAGGGGAGGTTCCGAGGAAATATGATGGTGCCGAAGAGGAAATGCTAGCTGGCTGGAGGGGGTTACGGAAATGGAAGACAGAAGGAAGGAAGGCCCAGAAGGCAAACTTGGTCTGGCTTCAGCCCAGCCTGTTCTTCGCTTTTAAAGAGGACAGCCATCATACCTCAGTTAACAATCACAGTTTCCTCCTCATGAAAAATTGCTGCTGAATCATCAGTTCATGGCAAGCTGCATCATATAAATACACTCCGGAGCTCCTGGCTCCTCTGTTGCTGGCAGGACACACAGCTGTTTGCTGCCTGCCATTGATGAAACTTTATACACTCAGCTATTCTGCTTTAAAATTCTTGAAATTGCTGCTGTACCTGGTGGAACCTTTAACCGTTTCTTCTGCCCATATTTTTGCAATTTCCTCGTTGCACTTCACATCCATCAAGTTCCTGCCTTAGTTTCGTGACCCCTGGGAGGCCTCTGCACCACCATAGTGGTGGTGAATAAATTGTTTCTTCACAATGGAAACCACAAAGTCTTATTAGAAAAATTAAAGAAGACTTAAGTAAGTGGAGGGAAATACCAATTCAAGATTGAAAACCTCAGTAGTGTAAGATGTCAATTCTCCCTAAATGCATTTGTCAGGGTTCTCCAGAGAAACACAACCAATAGGATATAGAAATGTATACAGAAAGAGATTAATCATGAGGAGTCGGCTGGTATGGTTATGGAGGCTGAGAAGTTTCATTATCTGCTGTCTGCAAGCTGAAGGTCCAGGAAAGCTGGTGGTATAATTTAGTCCAAGTCTGATAGCCTGAGAACCAGGGGGTCACAAGTGTAAGTCCCAGTCCAAGTCTGAAGGCCTGAGAACCAGGAGCACCAATGTCCAAGGGCTGGAGGAGACAGATGCCTCGGCTCAGGCAGAGATAGTATTTTTACCCTTCTTCTGCCTTTTTCTTCTATTTCAGCCTCTGTGTATTAGATGATGCCCACCCACATTGGTGAATGTGATCTTCTTTACTCAGCCTACCCGTTCAGATGCTGATCTCCTCCAGAAATACCCTTGCCAACATACCCAGAAAGAATATTTTACGAGTTACCTGGGCATCCCTTGACCCAGTCAAGTTAACACATAAAATTAATCATCACACCAAATTAATCTATGAATTCAGTGTGATCCCAATCAAAATCCCAGCTGGGTTTGTGTGTCTATATGTGTGTGTATAGAAATTGTCAAACTGATGTGAAAATTCACATTGAAATACAAATAGATATAGCATACCAGAAAGAGGATTGATCCCCTGAGCTCAAATCCAAACAACTACTAGCTGTATCAATTTGGACATGTTGCTTATCACTCTAAGCCTTTGTTTTTTGATTTTGGTTTTGTTTTGATTTTTATGAAAATCTACCTCACAGAATCATGCAGGTAAAATGAGAAAATGTATGTTTTAAAAAAGAAAGACAAGGGTCGGGCGCGGTGGCTCACGCCTGTAATCCCAGCACTTTGGAAGGCCAAGGCGGGCGGATCTCAAGGTCAGGAGATCGAGACCACGGTGAAACCCCGTCTCTACTAAAAATGCAAAAAATTAGCCAGGCGCTGTGGCAGGTGCCTGTAGTCCCAGCTACTCGGGAGGCTGAGGCAGGAGAATGGCGTGAACCCGGGAGGTGGAGCTTACAGTGAGCCAAGATCGCGCCACTGCACTCCAGCCTGGGGGACAGAGCAAGACTCCATCTCAAAAAAAAAAAGAAAAAAGAAAGACACAGTACCTAACATGTAGTAGATGTTCAACAGATGACAGGTAGTATTAAAAAGCCTAAAGATTTAAAAACTAGTGTTAGCGGTAGACCGTATACCTAGAAGTGTCAGAGACTAATTCAACTTTAAAGCTAAAAGAAAGAGAACACAACTAGGATCTCTGTTTTCTCAACTTTCCTTCACTCAACAACCCGTCGCATTCTAGCTGTCCAGGTTTCAAAGGAAGAAGTTTGGATGTGTAAATTTGGGAGTCATCAACATCCAGGTATCACTTAAAGCTATAAGCTGATCAGGTTGCAATTGGGGTAGAGATAGAGATGAACAGAGAGTCTGGTCCTGACTCTGGGACTCCTCATGGATGAGAGCTTGTAAGAGGCACAGGAGGCAACAAGGTAGTAGGAAAACTGGAGAATGGTGAGGTTTATGGCCTGAAATGATGTTCACCTAATGTAAGATTGGTCATTTTTGTTGTTGGAAACTTGGGTGATTTTTGTAACTTTCTCCTTTGCATTTGTCTCTCTTGCTCGAATTGTTTATGATAAGCATATACAATTTAAACAAAAACAAAGTAACTATGGAATTCTTTTGGTATAAAATACCTGAGAAATCCTAAATAAATCTCAAACAGACAATCTCCTCTTTTGAGTCCTTTGTACTCCTCTACACCATTCTTTCAATACAGCTTTTCCTCATCACCACTGGGGCACTTCATTTCTAAAGATTTAATCTAGACTGGGTGTGGTGGCTCACGCCTGTAATCCCAACACTTTGGAAGGCCGAGGCGGGTGGATCACTTAAGGTCAGGATTTCGAGACGAGCCTGACCAGCATAGTGAAACCCCTCTACTAAAATACAAAAATTAGCTGGGCATGGTGGCAGATGCCTGTAATCCCAGCTACTTGGGAGGCTGAGGCAGGAGAATTGCTTGAGCCCGGGAGGCAAAGGTTACAGTGAGCCAAGATCATGCCACTGCACTCCAGCCTGGGCAACAGAGTGAGACTGCGTGAAAAAAAAAAAAAAAAAAAAAAGATTTAATCTACATGCTAAAAAATGTCAAGCACAGGGCAAGACATATTATTTCATGAAAACAGGATGAAAAATATAAGAAAGGGGCTGTCAATTGGAAACTCAAAACTTCTGTGCTTTATTTCATACTCTATGAGGCTCATGTTTATCTACCTATAATATCACATTTATATGCAACACCTACAATAACGCACCTATATGCAACAAGTCTTTGTTCCACACCCAACATAAAAAGTGCCTATGTGCACAAATACACAGAGACACACACACACATACACATGCACATACAGGCACAAACACACAAACCACTACCTGACTCTCTGAGGCAATATTTTGTTTTTTTGGTTTTTTTGTTTTTTTTGTTTTTTTTGTTTTTGAGACGGAGTCTCGCTCTGTCGCCCAGGCTGGAGTGCAGTGGCCGGATCTCAGCTCACTGCAAGCTCCGCCTCCCGGGTTCACGCCATTCTCCTGCCTCAGCCTCCCGAGTAGCTGGGACTACAGGCGCCCGCCACCTCGCCCGGCTAGTTTTTTGTAGTTTTTAGTAGAGACGGGGTTTCACCATATTAGCCAGGATGGTCTCGATCTCCTGACCTCATGATCCGCCCGTCTCGGCCTCCCAGAGTGCTGGGATTACAGGCTTGAGCCACCGCGCCCGGCCAAGGCAATATTTTGTAACTTTTTCCCCTTCCATGCTGACGTTTGCCTTTGAGGTTGGGGAAGGGTTTTTGATTAAAGTAAATATAAGCAAGGCTATAAAACGCCCTCTCTTCAAACTTTAAAGTCAAATTCTTAGCGAGGCTTTGAAATATTTAGATGCTGCCATAACTATTTTTTTAATTTTTAATTTTTGTGGGTACATAGCAGGTGCATATATTTATGGGATACACGAGATGTTTTGAAACAGGCGTGCCATGCATAATTATCACGTCATGGAAAATGGGGTGCGAGTCCCTTCAAGCATTTATCCTTTGTGTTATAAATGATCTGATTATACTCTTTTATTTATTTTTAAATGTACAATTAAATTATTATTGGCTATAGTCACTCTGTTTTGTTATCAAATATTAGGTCTTGTTCATTCTTTTGAACTATTTTTTTGTACCCATTAACCATCACTGCCTCCCCTACACACACCCACACTACACCCCTTTCCAGTGTCTGGTAACCATCCTTCTACTCTCTATGTCTATGATTTCAGTTGTTTGATTTTTAGATCCCACAAATAAGTGAGAACGTGCAATGATTGTCTTTTTGTGCCTGGTTATTCTCACATTATGTTAATAACATAATGACCTCTAGTTCCATTATTGCAAATGACATGATCTCATTCTTTTTTATGGCTGAATAGTACTCCATTGTGTATAAGTACCACATTTTCTTTATCCATTCATCTATTGATGGACACATAGGTTGCTTCCAAATCTTGGCTATTGTGAATAATGCTGCAATACACATGGGAATGCAGATATCTTTTCGATACACTGATTTCCTTTCTTTTGCTTATATACCCAGCAGTGGGATTGCTGGATCATATGGTAGCTCTATTTTTAGTTTCTTGAGAAACCTCTAAATTTTTCTTCATAGTGGTTGTACTAATTTCCATTCCCACCAACAGTATACAAGGGTTCCCTTTTCTCCATACCCTTGCCAGCACTTGTTATTGCCTGTCTTTTGGATATAAGCCATTTTAACTAGAACAAGATGGTATCTCACTGTACTTTTGATTTGCAATTCTCTGATGATCAATGATGTTGAACCTTTTCATATGCCTGTTTGTCATTTGTAGGTCTCCTTTTGAGAAATGTTGCAAGAACTATTTTTGAAAAATGGCTCCATCTTTTGAGCCCAGCAGAAAGGTCAATGTTTGAAAGACGTTCAATGTTCCTGTTTGTGTTGAAGGGAAAATAAGGTGTCGATACAGATATGCTGAACACCTTTTCCAAGATACCTATCAAATCATCTTCTAAAACATATCTCAATTCAACACATTGACACCCACTCTGTACTAGCTATCACGCTAGGTACTAGGAGCATACAAATAGAAAGATACTTTGTTTAATGCCAAATTATCTGTTTAAGGTCTAGTATTTTAAATGTTATAGATTATTGCTATTCAATAGTGTCCAATTCTCAGGATCCAAGGGAACTGTTCTTCCTTGACCCCTTGAAGTTAGAGGTGATCTTGTGGCTTACTTTGGACAATGAATAGAGACCTGACATATTTCATTTCTGAATGTCTGTGCTCAACTATGCAGCTCTCTCATCTCCTACCATGGTGAGATTCGCAACCTGTGCCGAAATTGATGTTCCATGAAATTGTTGAGACTTGGAATAGTGAGCCAATATATGACAGCTTTCCTGGGGATTTTCCTCAACCCACAGTAGACTTCTCATGTCAGAGAAATAAACTCTTGTGTGTTGTCAGTGTGATTTGAGGATTGGTTCTTACTACATCAAAACCTCACATATGCCTGGCATGGTGGCTCACACCTGTAATCGCAGCACTTTGGGAGGCCAAGGAAGGTGGATCACCTGAGGTCAGGAGTTCGAGACCAGCCTGGCCAACAAGGTGAAACCCTATCTCTACTAAAAATACAAATAAATAAATAAATAAATAAATAAAATACAAAACAAAACAAAACAAACAAACAAAAAAACCCTCACATATGAGGCTGGGCACAGTGGCTCCCACCTGTAATCCTAACACTTTGGGAGGCCAAGGCAGGCGGACTGCCTGAGCTCAGGAGTTCAGGACCAGCCTGGGCAACATGGTGAAACCCTGTCTCTACTAAAAATACAAAAAAAATTAGCCCGGTGTGATGGTATGCATCTATAATTGCAGCTACTTGGGAGGGTGAGACATGAGTATTGCTTGAACCCAAGAGGCAGAGGTTGCAGTGAGCCAAGATCATGTCACTGCACTCCAGCCTGGGTGACAAAGCAAGACTCCATCTCGAAAACAAGACAAAACAAAACTTCACATATGTGATGCAGCTCTTCCTTGGCTCTGTTTGTTGTTTTTATAAAGTTGAATGCCTTCCTCTATTACTGCTATTTCCTTTACCTAAAAGGAGGACCTATTTTGGCACTAGGACGTTTGTTTGACCTGATTAGGATATAGAGAGACAGGGTCCTGTTTTCCTCTATCTGGTTTCTGACCTTTATGTGAGTCTGGAGCCACAGACATAGATTTTCGAGTCAACATTATTAAGGAAGTGATTAAATCCAAGCAAGTGGATGTTATTGTCTATGGCAAATGTGTAAAGGAAAACATAAAAGGACTTAACAGAGACCTGGGGAACAACAACAGTTAAGGGATACAGAGCGGAAGAAGAAAGAACCTAGGAAAGAAATGAGATGATACCTCAAGAGAAAAAAAATACTGTGGCCACAGAAGCCAAAAGATAATAACATTTCTAGAATGAGTAGTCTAGAGTTACAAAGACAGCAGCAGAATCAAGTAAATTGAGGACAGAAGTGCTCATTAGAAATGGTGGATTGAACATATATAATTATGATCATGCTGTTGGAAAATCACACTAAAAGGAAGTAAATGGGTTTTTAAAAGGCAGCCTCACAAGCCCAGAGTTAACGAGAGAAGAGATGACAATAATACATTAATATAAGATGGAAAGCAGATGAAAGAGTGGTCATTAACCTAATGAACCAGAGTATGGTGAAAATTAAGCTGGAATGGAACAACTTAGAAGAAGGTTAATTCAAGCAAAGCCTCAAAAGACTGCAGGAATTGGAGGCACTAGGTACTTCTGAAAGTAGAGATACAATTGACCTAAAAACAAAAGAACTACGTTGAGCATGATGACACATGCCTGTAGTCCCCAACTGCTCAGGAAGCTGAAGGGGGAGGATCACTTGAGCGCAAGAATTTGAAATTTTGAGCCCAGCCTGGGCAACACACTAGAGACTACTCTTAAAAAAAGGAAAAAAAAAAAAAAAAAAAAGAATTAGTTGAAGATATCTAAAAGGAACAGTTGTAAGCCCAGATCCCTCCCCCATCCACGCCTCTTCCTCACATCCCGGAAGTCTAGATGTTTACTAGTAGGGAGACATCATTGGGCTTAGAGTACCAACACATCTAGGAGAGAGGTGGCATACCAAAAGCAAGAAGCTAAGGCCACACTTCCTCATGGATCCCTTGTCAGTCTTCTGGTCTGCTTCAAGAACACTGGTAGCCATGCTTTTAAAGGACTCCATTCTGAGCACCCAGTAAGAGCTCAGCCAGACTACCCTATGGTGAAACCCACCAATGAACCAGCCCTGACAATCATAGTGTGTCCAAATAGCTTTTGGCTGTCTCAGGTTTTTTGTTTGCTTGTTTTTTGTTTTTTTGATACAGGGTTTCACTCTTGTCGCCCAGGCTGGAGTGCAATGGTGCACTCCACTGCAACCTCCACCTCCCAGGTTCAAGCGATTCTCCTGCCTCAGCCTCCAAAGCAGCTGGGATTACTGGCCACCACGCCCAGCTAATTTTTGTATTTTTAGTAGAGACAGGGTTTCGCCATGCCAGTCAGGCTGGTCTCAAACTCCTGACCTCAGGTGATCTGCCCGCCTCAGCCTCCCAAAGTACTGGGATTACAGGCGTGAACCACTGCACCAGGCCGGCTGTCACAGTCTTGAATATGAAATATGAGCCAAAAGCCTAAAATCATTAAGCAATTGAAGAAAGCCTTAAAAATGGAAAGGCAGAACCAAAATAGTATTGTTTTGAAAAAAAACCCTGAGGACACAGGGAGCAAAATAAAACTTTTGAAAATGCATAACATAGAATAACATTTAACATTTAAATAAGCCTGAATGTTAATCTTTGCAAAATAAGAAGAGAAACTGAATCTGTGATAAACTGAATCTGTGGAAAAACAGGAATCTATAAAAGCAGGAACATCTAGAAAATGAAAAAGATTTTTTGAAAATTAGAAATAATGAGGCTGGGCGTGGTGGCTCACTTCTATAATCCCAGCACTTTGGGAGGCTGAGGTGGGTGGATCACCTGAGGCCAAGAGTTCAAAACCAGCCTGGCCAGTATGGCAAAACCCCATCTCTACTAAAAGTACAAAAATTACCCAGGCGTGGTGGTGCAGGCCTGTAATCCCAGCTACTGTGAGACTGAGGCAGGAGAATGGCTTGAAACCAGGAGGTGGAGGTTTCAGTGAGCCCAGATCATGCCACTGCACTCTAGCCTGGGTGACAGAGCAAGACTCCATCTAAAGAAAAAAAATATATATATATGAGAGTTTGGCCAGGTACGGTACCTCTTCCTGTAATCCCATCACCTTGGAAGGTCAAGTCAGGAGGATCACTTGGGCCAAGGAGTTTGAGACCAACCTGAGCAACACAGGAGACCCTGTCTCTTAAAAAAAATTTAAAAAGCAATTAGCCAGGCCTGGTAATGGGCACCTATGGTCCCAGCTACTTGGGAGGCTGAGGTGGGAGGATCACTTGGGTCTGCGAGGTGGAGGCTACAGTAAGCCGTGATTGCTGTACTGCACTCCAACCTGGGTGACAGAACAAGACCGTCTTTCAAAAATGAAATTAAATAAATAAAAATATGACAGTTGAAATAAAAAATGTAGAAAAAGGATTAAGATAACATTGAGAAAAAATGCTTTAAAAGTAGATAATACAAAACATAGAAAATAGAAAATGAATGACGAAATCAGAGAATTAGGTCAGGAAGTACAAGATAGCTAAAGAAGGTATAACAGTTTTGAAAATGTAAGGGAGAAAACTGTCAAAGAAATGTTTGAAGGAAGGTTCCCCAAAGTGGAGGTCATTTGTTCTTGTGCAGTGCGCAGTCCTATGTAAACCTACCCCCAAAGTCTGAGGAAGGTGAGAGGCCAAAGAAAGAGGCTGACCAACCTAGTTTCTTACAAAGAAATCATTTAATAGAGATTTACAAACAGAAGCCATGTCTGTGTCTCAGGCAACTGCAAGATAAGATGGTGGATCCACATACCATTAACCCCAAGACCCAGGGCTTATGTATCATAGGGGAGAGGTTGTTCAGAAAGGATGTTTAGAACAACTGAAGTGTGATAACATCAAGGTTGTTTGACCTAGGGGCAGGATTTATAGTAAGTACCTGCTCTTACACTAGGACAACAGATAAGTTGGAAATCCCAGATGGCTTCCTGGAATAGGGGTTAATTAGAGGCCAACATGGTGAATTAACTTCCAAGATGGAGTTTCTTTAGCCTCCACAGTTCCCAGATTGAGAAGGTCTGCTATGGGCTCAGAAAACTAGATGGAAAAAAAACCCCATCCTAAGGCATATCATCATGACATTTCAGATTACTAGGGACAAAGAGAAGATACTAAGTGTCTAGCAGCAAAGTCAATGGTGGAGGGCAGATAACTATCAAGGAAGGTTCAAGTAAGAAGGATCCCCTTTTAGAATGGTTTTGGACATCTCAACAGCAATGCTAGAAGCCAGAACACAATGGAACTTATTTCCAATCTAGAATTCTATATCCAGCAATCTAGTGTGAGAGCTGATTACAACTTCTTCACATGTCACTCAAAATATTCATATCTCATGCTTCATATCAAGAAGAACCTGGAAGATGTGCTCTATTAAATTGAAGGAATAAACCAAGAGATCCAGGAAACGAGATCTAAGACAGTAGTGAGGAAAAAAGAATGGATGACAAAGGGAAATTATAGGGGAACAAGCCGAGGAAGCAACCAGTCTGTGGGACCAAGGCAAGGGAAAGTTTTGGAAGGTGTGCCTCTAACAAAGAGATAATCAGTTTATCTGATATGTTTGAAAATATTGAGTGGAGAGTTACACTCTGTGGGAGTTTGGAGATTAATTAGTAACAGGTTCCTAGAAAACTTGCCAAACAAAAACTGAGACAGTTTTTAACTCTACTAATAAGAATTCCATTAGAGAAGAAATACAATGAATTAATAGGTGACAAGCAGTATTTACAGTACCATAATAACACAGAATATTGATTTAACCTAAAATTATGATATATCTAAACTGAGCAGACTGGGGAGAGGAAGTATTAGCCTGCTCAGTCTGCTATAATAAAATACCATGTTGGTGGCTTAAGCAACAGAAAGTTACTAACTTTCTGAGTTCTGGAGGCTGTAATGTCCAAGATCAAGGTGCTGTCAAGGTAGGTTTTATTCTGACACCTCTTCTCTTAGCTTATAGGCAGCCATCATCTCTCCAGGTACTCAAATGGCCTTTTTTTGTGTGTGCATGTAAACGAGGGAAGTGGTGAGGAGCAAGCAAGTTCTCTGTTATCTCTTCTTTTTGCTGTAGCAAATGACTTAATCTTTAATGGTGTATTCCATAAACAACCCCAAAACTATATGGATTAAAATACAACATTACTTTTTATCACACTACAAGACAAACACCATACATTGTAAGTTACAACTGAGAGTAAGATGGTTCCTAAATTAAGTGATATGAAATTGTGAAAAAAAAAAATCATGCAAGAATTTATCAAATACCCAAAGTCACTTTACTTTTTTATATCTTCTGGATTTCTGTTTCCAGTGAGCTTGTGGATTCTGTAAGTATAGATCATGATTTACGCTTCTACAAACACCATGGGGCCTATCTGTTTAAAACATTATATGTATTTATTTTTTTCCTTTCAATAGCTTTTGGTACACATGGTTATTTGTTACATGGATAAATGGTATAGTGGTGAAGTAAGGGCTTTTAGTTTACCTGCCACCTGCATAGTATACATTGCACCCTGTAAGTATTGTTTTATTCCTAACCTCCCTCCCACGCTCCTCACTTCTGAGTCTTCAATGTCCACTATGCCTGTCCATATGCTTTCGTGTATGCACAGCATAGCTCCCACTTATAAGTGAGAACATACAGTATTTGACTTTCCATTCCTGCATTACTTCACTTAAAATAATGGCCTCCAGCTCTATCCAAGTTGCTGCAAAAGACATTATTTCATTCTTTTACAGGGCATGTATATGTATGCTACATTTTCTTTATCCACTCATAATCACTTAATGGGTACTTAGGCTGATTCCACACCTTTGCAAATGTGAACTGTGCTTTGATAAACATACACATGCAAGTGTCTTTTGTATATGATGACTTCTTTTCCCTTGGGTAGATAACCAGTAGGGGGATTGTTGAATCAAATGGTAGGTCTACTTTTAGTTATTTAAGAAATCTCCGCCTAGGCGTGGAGATTCCTTAATCATGAGATTACAGGCTCATGCCTGTAATCCCAGCACTTTGGGAAGCCAAGGTGAGCAGATCATGAGGTCAGGAGTTTGAGACCCACCTGGCCAATATAGTGAAACCCCATGTCTACTAAAAAAAAAAAAAATATGAAAATTAGCCAGGCATGGTGACACGTGCCTGTACTCCCAGCTAGTTGGGAGGCTGAGGCAGGAGAATCACTTGAACCTGGGAGGTGGAGGTTGCAGTGAGCCAAGATCACACCACTGCACTCCAGCTTGGGCAACAGAGTGAGACTTCGTTTCAAAAAAAAAAAAAAAAAAAGGATAGGAATCTCCATACTGTTTTCCACAGAGGCTGTACTGATTTACATTCCCATCAATAGAATACAAGCATTCCCTTTTTACCATATCTGCGCCAATATCTATAGTTTTTGAACCTTTTAATAATGGCAATTCTGGCTGGGGTAGGGTGGTATCTCATTGTGGTTTTAATTTGCATTTCCTTGATAATTAGTAATTATGAGCATTTTTCTCATATGTTTCTTGGCCATTTTCATATCTTCTTTTGAGAGATGTCTATTCGTGTCATTTGCCTGCTTTCTGATGAGATGATTTGTTTTTTTCTTGCTGATTTATTTGAGTTCCTTATAGAGTCTGAATATTAGTCCTGTGTCAGATGCACAGTTTGCAGATATTTTCTTCCATTCTTTGGGTTATATGTTTACCCTGATGATTATTTCTTCCATTGTTCAGAAGCTTTTTAGTTTCACTAAGTCCCATTTACTTTTGTTTTGTTGCATTTGCTTTTGGGGTCTTAGTCATAAATTTTTTGCCTAGGCCAATGTCTAGAAGAGTTCTCCCTATATTTTCTTCTAGAATTTTTACAGTTTCAGGTCTTAGATTTAAGTATTTAATCCATCCTGAGTTGATTTTTGTATATGGTGAGATATAGGGATCCAGTTTCATTCTTCTACATGAGGCTATCCATTTTCCCAGCACCATTTGTTGAATAGGATGTCCTTTCCTCAACGTAGGTTTTTGTGTGATTCTCAAAGACCAGTCGTTTGTTAAGTATTTGGCTTTATTAATTGGTTCTCTACTCTGTTCCATTGGTCTGTGTATCAACTTTTATACCAATACCATGCTGTTTTGGTTACTATAGCCTTTTGGTATAATTTGAAGTTGGGTAATGTGCTTGCTGCCTCCATATTTATTCTTTTTGCTTAGGATTGTTTTGGTTATTCAAGCTCTTTATTGGTTCCATATGCATTTTAGGATTGTTTTTTCTAATTCTGAGAAAAATGGTGAATCTTCAGGGTTTTCTAGATACACGATCACATCATTAGCAGTGGTAGTTTGACATCCTCTTTTCCAATTTGGTTGCCCTTTATTTATTTCTCTTGCCTGATTGCTGTGGCTAGGACTTCCAGTACTGTGTTGAGTAGAAGTGGTGAAAGTGGGCGTCCTTGTCATGTTCCGGTTCTCAGGAGGAATGCTTTGAACTTTTCTCCATTCAGTACAATGTTGCCTGTGAGTCTGTCATAGATGGCTTTTATTAATTTGATGTACGTTCCTTCTATGGTTAGTTTGTTGAGGGTTTTTATTATAAAGCAATGCTGGATTTTATCAAATGCTTTTTCTGCATCTATTGAGATGGTCATGTGGTTTTTGTTTTAATTCTGTTTATGTGATGTATCACATCTATTTACTTGCATATGTTAAATTATCCCTGGATCCTAGGGTGAAACTCATTTGATGGTGGTGTATCATCCTTTTGATGTGCTGTTGGAGGCAGTTTGCTAGCATTTTGCTGAACATTTTTGCATCTGTTTGCATTAGGGATATTGGTCTTTAGTTTTCCTTTTTTGTTATGTCCTTTCTTCATTTTGGGATTATGGTGACATTGGCTTCATGAATGAGTTAGGAAAGATTCCTTCTTTCTTGATTTTTTGGAATAGTTTCAGCAGAATTAGTACCAACTCTTGTTTGAATGTCTGGTAGAATTCAGCTGTGAATTCATCTGGCCCCAGGCTTTTTTGTTGTTTTTGGCAATTTTTTATTATTGATCAATCATATCGCTTATTATTTTTCTGTTCAATATTCCTATTTATTCCTGATTCAATCTAGGAGGGTTATATGTTTCCATGAATGTATCCATTTCCTCTAGAATTTCTAGTTTGTGTGCATAGAGGTGTTCATAGTAATCTCAAATTATCTTTTATATATCTGTGGTGTTGGTGATAATGTCTCCAATTTTATTTCTAATTTAGCTTACTTAAATCCTCTCTTCTTGTTTAATCCAGCTAATGGTCTATTGATTTCATTCATATTTTCAAATAATCAACTTTTTGTTTCATTGATCTTTTGTATTTTTGTTTCAATTTCATTTAGTTTTACTTTGATGTTTGCTACTTATTTTCTTCTGCTAGCTTTGAGTTTGGTTTTTTTGGGGGGGTTCATAATAAAGTTTTCTTTTGTTTTTATTTATTATTATACTTTAAGTTCTAGGGTACATGTGCACACGTGCAGGTTTGTTACATATGTATACATGTGCCATGTTGGTGTGCTGTACCCATTAACTCGTCATTTACATTAGGTATATCTCCTAATGCTACCCCTTCCCACTCCCCCGACCACACAACAGACCCCAGTGTATGATGTTCCCCATCCTGTGTCCAAGGGTTCTCATTGTTCAATTCCCACCTATGAGTGAGAACATGCAGTGTTTGCTTTTCTGTCCTCGCGATAGTTTGCTCAGAATGATGGTTTCTAGCTTCATCCATGTCCCCACAAAGGACATGAACTCATCCCTTTTTATGGCTGCATAGTATCCCATGGTGTATATGTGCCACATTCTCTTAATCCAGTCTATCATTGATGGGCATTTGGGTTGGTTCCAACTCTTTGTTATTGTGAATAGTGCTGCAATAAACATATGTGTGCATGTGTCTTTATAGCAGCATGATTTATAATCCTTTGGGTATATACTCAGTAATAGGATGACTGGGTCAAATGGTAGTTCTAGTTCTAGATCCTTGAGGAATCACCACACTGTCTTCCACAATGGTTGAACTAGTTTACAG
>NW_012107031.1:786572-790545 GCF_000951045.1 Mandrillus leucophaeus
GCTTTTTGAATTCTTTATCTAGTATTTCAAAGATTTCATCTTGGTTTGCATCCCTTGTTGGAGAGCTAGTGCAATCTTTTGGCGGTACTATAGAACCTGATTGTGTCATATTGCCAGAATTATTTTTTGGTTCCTTCTCATTTGGGTAGACTGTTTCGTCTAATTATTCTTCCCTCCCCCACCCCGTCCCCCCGAGATGGAGTCTTGCTCTTCACCTAAGCTAGAGTGCAATGGTGCAATCTTGGCTCACTACAACCTACGCCTCCCAGGTTCAAGCACTTCTCCTGCCTCAGCCTTCTGAATAGCTGGGATTACAGGCGTACGTCACCACATGTGGCTAATTTTTTTTTTTTTAATGTATTTTTAGTAGAGACGAGGTTGCACCATGTTGTTCAGACTGGTTTTGAACTCCTGACCTCATGATCTGCCTGCCTCAGGCTCCCAAAGTGCTGAGATTGCAGGCATGAGCCACTGCACCCGGGTAGCCTCTTCTAGTCATTCTTAAGTTTATTTTTGATTCAACTGTCTTTAAAAAAAAAAAAGAAAGAAAGAAAGAAAGAAAGAAAGAAAGAAAAGAAAATTCTTTCTTTTTTCCCTTGGGGATGTGACTTTAATGTTTACAGTTTACTGTAGCCAAATTCAGCTCTCATTGCTTTCAGGGGTGAAGACTGTATGAGTTTCTTTGTTATAGACAGTCTTTGTATGATGGCTTTCTCAGATGCTGGTTGTAGTAGAAATATGCTGAGTGTGTGAGCAGGTTCATCATCTCCTGTAGGGTTGGAATGTCAGAGCTCTCTTGAAGCTTATCTCATTCCCCAGTGATGTGCACTTTTATATTTACATATTTACATATTTGATTTACTGGGTTGAGGATTTCAGACTTCAGACCAGTAAGGAAGGTATCCCTGGGTAGAAACTGGTTGTGGCTAAAGCAGGTGGGTAAAAGCAATACCAAATGGTGGGCAGAGGTCCCAGTCTTGACAGAGGCAGCTGAGGGAGCTCTCAGTGAAATGTACTGAGGTTTTATCAGGGGGAAGGATGGAAGCCACCTCAGCTCAGGCCACCTCAGGCCAGCAGGAAAGTGATCCACCTCCTTGTTACATTCTTGACCCAGTGTTCCAGCAATTCAGACCAGATAGGCACCTCTTTTCGGCTGCAGCAATTTTGATATTCCATGTAGAAAGGAATTGTGACTCTACCCCTTGTGCAAGCCTAAACCTGGAGGGTACTCCCCCTGTGGGGATGCAGTCACTCCAAAGTGTTCCAGAAAGGCTGTCTGTAGGTACACCCTCACTGAGGTCCCGTGGGAGTATCCCAGACATATCTTCAGTGGCAGATGAGAGAGAAGTCCCCTTCTCCAAAACCCTTCACAAGTACCAAAGCTGCCTGACTGCTGGGGTACAGCCGGAGACTTTACCTGCTGAGCCCAGCACCGCACCTGCGCCTCTGCTGAAAAAAACTTCCCACAAGCAGAAAGTTCTGGGACTCAAGGCCTTCCTTCTGGATTATTTTGTCCCATGAGGTGCTCCGTTGATGCGGTGCGCTCCGCCTTCCCCTAAGAGTAGCAGTCCCTGAGAGCCAGACTACTGTGAATGCTGCTGCTTCTCTGGGTCTGGCCACCCAGTGGGGCTGCCGCACTCCAAGCTGGTGCTGGGGAATGTCATCAAGGGATCCAGTGATGTGACCTGTCCTCGAGTCTTCCAGCAGTGGGTACCAGCACTAGTTCTGATGGGATGACGGGGGAGTGATGCAGACTCTGTGACATTCCTCGGTTATAAGCAGCCTTATTGTGTTGGCTTTCTCAAATGCCAGGTGTAGTAATAATGAACTGGTCACGTAGACAGACTCAGGATCTCCTGATTAGCCAGGGTAGTGCACGCAATGGTGATAGCTGAAGTCACACACACATTTTCTCCTTCCTGAGCACGTATTATTCTACCCGTGTCAGTTGGCCTACAGCCAGGCAGTGGTCTTTTTTGAAAGAGTGCCAGCTGCAGTGGTAGAGGTGGGATTTACACTTGCTTTATGTTACCCAGGGGAGGTACTCTGATGTCTCAAGCAATGGTCAGACCCATTGAGCTCCCAAAAGTTTCTGTCCTTTGTGTAAAGCTACCAGGGCGGGTGGAGGGGTAAAGCCAGGTGGGGGCTGGGTCAGGCAAGTCTGCACTCTGGCTTTTCATGTGCGGGGCAAGTAGCAGCCCCAGTGGGGATTGGAAGGCAGTTCTCTGGCCCCTGGGGTAATGTCCCCAGGAAGGGCACAGCTATTTCTGCTGGACAAAAGAATCCACATGGGGAATAGGGTATAGTAGGTGGCAGTAAGCTCCATCCAGCTCCCATGCACTTGTTGAGGCAAGCAGGTCTCACACCGGCAGTGTTCTACTATCAGCAGCTAGCTTGCTTCCAGACAGTCTGCACTCAGAACTCAAAATCGCCCCAAGCCATAAGCTTTCCTGACTAAGACAGAAACCTTGACTTTCAGGCCATGCCCCTCCTGGTCCACCCATGAAGCAGGGGCACCCAGCTCCTGTCCTCATGCCTGCAGCACACTTCCCACTCGCCCCTCAGTTCTGGCCAAGAGCATTTGTCCCCTCTCGACATAATATCGCAAATCTCAGTTGGGAGCTTCTCACAACCCATGACTGCCCCCTGGTCTAGCAGACTTCCAGGAGGTCCCCTGTGAGGTAGGTTGGTACAGGAACCGCCTCGCTCCATCCCTGCTGGAGCCTGGGGATGCACACAAAGCCTGTCCAGGTGCCACTCCTTCTCATATACTCCCCACCACTCACTAAATCAGCTCAAGAACTGGGTAGGGTTAAAGGCTTCCCCCATGGCCTGGATTGCCAGGTCCCTCAGTAAGCATATATCCCTGGGGCAGTTTATCCCCCTTTCACACTCTGGGGACTTACAGTTTTCCACCTGGCTCACGGTATAGGCCTTAGGTTACCACTTCCTTCAAAGGGCCTGTGGTTTATTTCACTTTTCTTATTGCTTATTGGAAAAAAGTTCACAGTGTGAATCTGTACCACTATTTTCTACACAATATGTTGTCTTCCCAAGTGGGAAAGTATGCTAATAATGCTTCCAATTTTCCATCTTCTGTTATCTCTTTTTGGTTTGCTTGTTTGTTGAAACGGAGTTTTACTCTTGTTGCCCAGGCTGGAGGGCAGTGCCATGATCTCGGCTCACTGCAACCTCTTCCTCCCTGGTTCAAGCTGTTCTCCTCAGTCTCCCGAGTAGCTGGGATTACAGCTGTCCACCATGCCCAGCTAATTTTTCTATTTTAGTAGAGACGGGGTTTCATCATGTTGGTCATGGCTGGTCTCAAACTGCTGACCTCACATGATCCACCCACCTCAGCCTCCCAAAGTGCATTTACAGGCATGAGCCACCACGCTCGGCCTGTTCTCTCCTCTCATAAGGGCCCTAATGCCATCAGACCAGGGCCCCACCTTCCTAACTTCATCTAAACCTTTTTACCTCACCAAAGCTCCATCTCCAAATACCATCACATTGAGGGCTAGGGCTTCAACATAGGAGTTTAGGGGTACCCATCTGATTTATAACAGGAAGAGAGTGTGTGTGTGTGTATGTGTGTGTGTCTGTGTGTATGCACCCCATATATATATTGTGTAGTAAGGAAGCAAGAGTAGTTAAACTAACTCCTTCTCTTCTATATCTTCCATAGTGAGCTATACAAGTGAGGGTCGCAGCAGGACACCTATGGTGGTGGTGGTATACCCTAACTAGGATCATTTGAACAGGGGTTATTTTCAGAAGGACCATTTACAAAGGTATGGGTGTAGAGGAGCCACAAGAGATAGCACAGTAACCCAGAGCTTAGTCGTAGTTGTGCTGCTACCAAGCCTGGGCTCAAGGAGATAAGAGGAGTACATGGTGGGTATTTATAGTGTAAATAAAGGTTAAGAGCAGAGACATCAGAGACAGACTAACCTAGACTAACATTTTGCCTCTG
>NW_012107031.1:795475-796916 GCF_000951045.1 Mandrillus leucophaeus
TTTTTAGACTTTTCTTATTCAAAAGAAGACACAAACATACACACTAGCCTAGGCTTACACAGGGTCACAATCATTATCACTGCATTCCACCTCCATATCTTGTCTCACATAAAGGTCCTCAGGGACAATAACATGCATGGAGCTGTCATCTCCTATGATAATGTCTTCTTCTGGGTACCTCCTGAAGGACCTGCCTGAGGCTGTTTATCTTATAAGTAGGAGTATACTCTAAAATAATGATAAGGGCCAGGTGCAGTGGCTCATGCCTCTAATCCCAACACTTTGAGAGGCTGAGGTGGGTGGATGACTTGAGTTTGAGACCAGCCTGGCCAACATGGTGAAACCCCATCTCTACTAAAAAAAACACACACACAAAAATTAGCCAGGCATGATGGTACATGCTTGTAATCCCAGCTACTTGGGAGGCTGAGGCAGGAGGATTGCTGGAACCCAGGAGACAAAGGTTACAGTGAGCAGAGATCATGTCACTGTACTCCAGCCCAGGCGACACAGCGAGACCCTGTCTGAAAAATAAATAAATAAAGATAAAAGAGTATGGTAAACACATAAACTACTAATGTAGTTGTTTACTATCAAGTATTCTATACTGTACCTAATTGTGAAATCGACTTTGCAAATGCGACTGAGACAGTGAAATTTCGCTGACTGAGACAGTGAAAGAGATCTAACTTAGCCAACTCCATCTTGCTTCTAACCTCCAAGCTGTCCTTGTTCATTCCTGGGCATAGGCTGAACTATCTTTGGGAGAAAGTTAATTTATAGTTTATAGTTTAAAACAGAGATGATGGCAGCCCTTTCCCAAAGCAGACCTCCTTCTTGCCTGGGGCTAAATTGCCTCTGTAGGACTAACATTAGCCACAAGATTAGAAATTATGGTTTAGGAGTCATGTAGCTGGAGGCTATAAGTTACTGACCCTCTCTAAACTGCTCCAAAGAGCAGTGCTGGAGGTATTTTGCAGACCCTGCACTTGATGGATCAGCTGGCATCACCTAGATCAATAAACAGGCTCATCTGATCTTGCAGCCCCCACCCAGGAACTGACTCAGTGCAAGGAGACAGCTCTGACTCCCTATGATTTCACCTCTGACCAATCAGCCCTCCTGGCTCACTGGACTCCCCCCAGCCACCAAATCGTCCTTAAAAACTCTGCTCCCTAGGCCAGGCGTGGTGGCTCACACCTGTAATCCCAGCACTCGGGAGGCCGAGGTGGGCGGATCACGAGGTCAAGGGATCGAGACCATCCTGGCCAAACATAGTGAAACCTCGTCTCTACTAAAAACAAAAATGAGCTGGGTGTGGTGGTGGGTGCCTGTAGTCCCAGCTACTTGAGAGGCTGAGGCAGGAGAATTGCTTGAACCTGGGGGGCAGATGTTGCAGTGAGCCAGGAGTGCACCACTGCACTCCAGCCTGGCAACAGAG
>NW_012107031.1:801601-803318 GCF_000951045.1 Mandrillus leucophaeus
CCTGGGCTCAAGGAGATAAGAGGAGTACATGGTGGGTATTTATAGTGTAAATAAAGGTTAAGAGCAGAGACATCAGAGACAGACTAACCTAGACTAACATTTTGCCTCTGTCCCTCACTAGCTGCAAATTACCTTGAACAAATTACTCTCCTTGAGCCTCAGTTTCCTTCCATGGCAAAATTTAGACAATAATGCTACCTACCTCCCAGGGCTGTTTATATGTAGTCATGCATTGCCTTACAGTGGGGATATGTTCTGAGAAATGCATCATGAGATGATGTTGTCATTGTGTGAACACCATAGAGGAGCTTACACAAACCCAGATGGCATAGCCTTCTACACACTAAGGCTATATGACATAGCCTATTGTTTCTATGCTACAAATCTGTACAGCACATTACTGTACTGAATACTGTAGGCAATTGTAACACAATGGAAAGTATTTATATATCTAAACATAGAAAAGGTGCGGTAAAAATACAGTATAAAAGTTAAAAAATTATATAACTGGCGGGGCACAGTGGCTCACACCTATAATCCCAGCACTTTGGGAGGCCAAGGCAGTGGATCACCTGAGGTCAGGAATTTGAGACCAGCCTGACCAACATGGCAAAACCCTGTCTCTACTAAAAATATAAAAATTAGTTCGGCATGGTGACACGCACCTGTAAACTCAACTACTCTGGAGGCTGAGGCAGGGGAAGCACTGGAACCCAGGAGGCAGAGGTTGCAGTGAGCCGAGATCACACCACTGCACTCCAGCCTGAGTGACAGAGTGAGACTCCATCTCAAAAATAAATAAATAAATAAATAATGGTATACCTGTATAGAGCACTTACTATGAATGGAGCTTGCAGGACTGGAAGCTGCTGTGGGTGAGTCAGTGAGTAGTAGTGAGTCGAGATAGTGCCATTGCACTCCAGCGTAGATGACAAGAGCAAAATCCCATATCAAAAAAAAAAAAAAAAGTGATATATATACACCATGGAATACTATTCAGACATGAAAAGAATAAAATAAGTCTTTTGCGGCAACTTCAATGGAGCTGGAGGCCATTATTCTAAGTGAACAACCAAATACTCTATGTTCTCGCTTATAAGTGGGAGCTAAGCTATGGATACGCAAAGGCATACAGAGTGGAGGTATAGGCAGGGCACCATGGCTCATGCCTGTAATCCCAACACTTTGGGAGGCTGAGGTGGGTGGGTCACCTGAGGTTGGGAGTTTGAGACTAGCCTGACCAACATGGTTAAAACCTGTCTCTACTAAAAATACAAAATTAGCCAGGCATGGTGGTGCATGCCCATAATCCCAGCTACTCAGGAAGCTGAGGCAGGAGAATTGCCTTAACCTCGGAGGTAGAGGTCACAGTGAGCCAAGATCGCACCATTGCGCTCCAGCCTGGGCAACAAGAGCGAAACTTCATCCTCTAAAAAATAAAACGAAAACAAACCCAAAATGGACGTATAATGGACACTGAAGACACAGAAAAGGGAGGGTGGGAAGGGTTGAGGCATAATAAACTACTTAGGAGGTACAATGAACAGTTCTTGGGTGACAGTGCACTACAGTCTCAGACTTTACCGCTATACAATTCATCCACGTAGCCAAAAACTACTTAAATCCCAAAAGCTGTTGAAACAAAAAGAAACTTTAAAAAACTTAGCTTAAAACACAAACATATTGTACAGCTGTATAAAAGTATTTTCTTTTTTTT
>NW_012107031.1:805213-807196 GCF_000951045.1 Mandrillus leucophaeus
GTTACAACTGTATGTGCTATACTTTTCTATGACTGGCAGTGCAGTAGCTTTGTTTACACCAGCATCACTACAAACACGTGACTAATGCTTTGTGCTGTGAGGTTATAATGTCTCCAACATCACCAGGCAATAAGAATTTTTCAGCTTATAGGTTAGATTATAAAGATTATAATCTTTCAGGACCACCAGCACATAAACATGTGATCTGTGGTTGACTGAAATGTCACTGTGCGGCATATGACTGTGCTCAAATAAGATAATGTATGTGAAGAGTTTCTCATAATGTCTGGAGTACGTCACATAAATTCAATAAGTGAAAGCTTTCTTTTCAGTGGTGACATCCCTATTACAAAGTTGCCAAGAACATTGGCTTTGGAATTAAACAGAGCTGCAGAGTTCTTACTACGAAAAAAAATGAGGGTTATTCGTTTAAAGGCTCATAACACTTTTTTTTTTTTTAAGTTAGAATATTCTTTATTATCCCTTTACCATCACCAATATCTACATTGATGTTCCTTCTTTGATCTGCAGGTAGAGAACAGATGTAGGCTCTCAAAAAGAATGTGGCTAATTGAAGTTGTGCTCGCTTAAATCTTCCTCATTGCTTCAGACACATCAGGACTCCTATATCCTGAAGCTATTTCCATCAGAGTTTCTGCTTTACCATTTGGAAAGACTTTCTTTCTTTCTTTTTTTGAGACAGAGTCTGGCCCTGTTGCCCAGGCTGGAGTGCAGTGGCACAATCTTGGCTCATTGAACCTCCACCTCCTGGGTTCAAGCAATTCTTGTGTCTCAGCCTGCCGAGTAGCTGGGATTACAAGTACACGCCACCACACCCCCTGGCTAATTTTTTGTATTTTAGTAGCGATGGGGTTTCACCATGTTGCCCAGGCTGATCTCAAACTCCTGAGCTCAGGCAATCCACCCTCCTCGGCCTACTAAAGTGCTAGGATTACACGCGTGAGCCACCGCACTCAGCCCGGAAAGAATGTCAAAGGCTAACGTTAATGAGTAAGTGGTTCAAGAGAGGGAGGGCTCTCCTTTTTCCCTCTATTACTTCTCAATTGCTCTATCACTTCTCAGTTAAATGATTAGATCATTAGATTTGCTGATCAATTTCATAGAAATAGCTAACAATTTGTTAGAATTCAATGCATGGCAGATACTGTGCTGGGTGTTTTGTATTCGTCATCTCATTTAATTCTGTTAGCCTTGAAAAGTGACTTTTGGTGTCTCCAACTTATAGATAATATTTAACCGTAATAACAGTGATTATAACTCACCATTATCGAGTGCTTACCATGATTCAGTTACAGTATTAAACCCTCAATACAGATAATGTCTCTTTATCTTCATAAATAACTCTATCAGGTAGGAACTATTTTTAATCTCCATTTTTTAGATAAGAAACTAGAGGTGCAGACAGATTCAGTAACTTGCCCAAGGTCACACAGCTAATAAACGATGGACAGGATTCAAATCTCTGGTCTCTGTGGCTCCAGAGTTCAAAGCTTTTTCTCCTCAAAGGCCCAACAAGTTCAAGCATGGACATGTTTTTACAGCTGAGAGACACCGAGTCATTGCAACCTTTCCGCATGAGTCTCAAGTTTTCTCAAAATCAAAAGTCTATTTATCCTCTTTATAGCTCCAGTAGCAACTTCACTCAATAAATTATCTGTTGCCTGACTAGCTCCATGTTTAATGACTTTATTACTCTCCAGTTTGAATTTCCTATTCTCACTACCCTTCTTAATCATCCAAAATAATTTGTTCCTGCAATGTTGTCCCTGAAGCATTAGAAAACATATCATTTGAGGAAAAGTTCTGTAACATAAATGCACTAAATACGAGGTCCATTAAGACCAATGACAGCATGGTGGCTCATGCCTGTATTGCCAGTACTTTGGGAGGCCGAGGTGGGTGGATCACCTGAGGTCAGGAGTTCAAGACCAGCCTGGCCTACATGTTGAAACCTCATCTCTA
>NW_012107031.1:808056-808372 GCF_000951045.1 Mandrillus leucophaeus
GGGGTTTCGCCATGTTGGCCAGGCTGGTCTTGAACTCCTGACCTCAGGTGATCCACCCACCTCAGCCTCCCAAAGTGTTGGGATTACAGGTGTGAGCCACTGCACCCAGCCCAGTCTTTCATTTGTGCCTATTTATTGGTATTGGTAACTTTCTACCTAGCTCAGTGCAAAGCATCCTGATCTCTCGTCTCCCTGCAATGATCCTTTACTCCCAGTATTTCGGCCACTTTCCTCATGGTCATACCTGGCCTGGTCAGCACAAATAATTTCAACAACTTCAAATTCAGTCATAGCTCTGTACCCTGACCACCACTTC
>NW_012107031.1:809432-815231 GCF_000951045.1 Mandrillus leucophaeus
TTTTTTGTTTTTGAGACGGAGTCTCGCTCTGTTGCTCAGGCTGGAGTGCAATGGTGTGATCTTGGCTCACCACAACCCCTGCCTCTGGGATTCAAGCTATTCTCCTGCCTCAGCCTCCCAAGTAGCTGGGATTACAGGTGCGTGCCACCACACCCAGCTAATTTTTGTCTTTCTACTAGAGGCAGGGTTTCACCATGTTGGCCAGGCTAGTCTTGAACTCCTGACCTCAGGTGATCCACCACCTCAGCCTCCCAAATCGCTGGGATTACAGGTGTGAGCCACCACCTGGCCCTTTATCACAACTTTCTCTACCTCTCTGGGCCTTCTCACCCTTTACAATAGGTAAATGGTTTCTGGGTTTTTTGCTTTGTTTTGTTTTGGTTTTTGTTTTTTTTGAGATGGTGTTTTGCTCTTGTTGCCCAGGCTGGAGTGCAATGGCACAATCTTGGCTCACCGCAACCTCCGCCTCCTGGGTTCAAGTGATTCTCCTGCCTCAGCCTCCTGAGTAGCTGGGCTTACAGGCATACTCCATCATGCCCGGCTAATTTTGTATTTTTAGTAGAGACTGGGTTTCTCCATATTGGTCAGGCTGGTCTCAAACTCCCAACCTCAGGTGATCCACCCGCCTCAGCCTCCCAAAGTGCTGGGATTACAGGCGTGAGCTACCGCACCCAGCCACAGTTTCTGTTCTTATCAGAGGCTCGTTCATTCAATCTTGTCTGCTTAGGAAGACAACTTCTAGAATTAACTCTCAGTTTTGGCATCTTCCAGTTCTTCTGCTGAATACTTCCACAAGCATAAAACCATCTTCAAAACAAAAATAGATCTTCCCTTGAACACACATTCACATAAAGCTATAGCCCTATTTTTTCCACTTCAGGGAAAAACTTCTGGGAAAAGATATTACTGGTTAGCATTTTTACTTCCTCTTTTCCCCTTTACTCTTTAACCCTCTCAGCTGGACTTCCACCCTAACCACTCCACAGAAACTGCTTTATCAGACGATTAATGAGGTCAATGTTTCTGTGATGGTTAATTTTATTTGTCACCTTGACAAATAAATCTGGATGCCCAGATAGCTGATGAAACAGTATTTCTTAGTATGCCTGTGAGAAGCATTTGAATCAGCAGACTAAGCAAAGAGGGCCCACCCTCACCAATGTAGGTAGGCATTATGTAATCAGTGAAGGGTCAGAATAGAATTAAAAATGCCAGGCACAGTGGCTCACGCCTATAATACCAGAACTTTGGGAAGCTGTGGTGGGAGGATTGCTTGAGCCCAGGAGTTAAAGACCAGCCTGGGCAACATAGTGAGACCCTGTCTCTCCAAAAATAAATAAATAATTAAAAAAGTAGAAGGGCTGGGTGTGGTGGTTCACACCTGTAATTCCAGCACTTTGGGAGGCCAAGATAGGTGGATCACTTGAGACCAAGAGTTCGAGACCAGCCTGGCCAACATGGTGAAAACCCGTTTCTACTAAAAACACAAACATTAGCCGGGTGTGGTGGCATGCTCCTGTAATCCCAGCTAGTCAGGATGCTCAGGCACGAGAATCACTTGAGTCTGGAAAGCGGAGGTTGCAGTGAGCCAAGATCATGTCACCGCACTTTAACCTGGGCAACAGAGCAAGACTCTGTCTCAAAAACAAAACAAAACACAAAAACAAATAAATAAGGTAGATGAAGGGCAAATTTGCTGTCTTTCTGAGCTGGGACATCTATCTTCTCCAGCTCTTGGACATTGGCGCTCCTGGTTCTCAGGCCTTAAGGCTTATACTGAGTATACCTGCACCTTCTGGGTTTTCCGGCTTGCTGATGGCATGTTGTAGGACCTGCCCTCTGTAACCACATGAGCCAATTCCCATAAGAAATCTTCTCTTATATATCTCTACATATCCTGTTGGTTCTGTTTCCCTGGAGAACCCGGACTAGTACAGTTGCCAAACCTAGCGTTTATTTCTTCTGTTCCGATTTTCCTTCACATCTCGAACATATGTGAAATAGTGAATGACTCCCTCATTCTTCACTCTAGAAATACTCTCTTTTCTTGACATCTGGGGAGACACTCTCCTGATTTTCCTACTATCTATCTAGGAAGAAGGCTATTTCTTCATCTACCTTTTCTTCTTTTTATTTTTTATTTATTTTTTTTAGAGAGATAGGGTCTAGGCTGGCATAATGGCTCACACCTGTAATCCCAGCACTTTGGGAGGTAAGCCAGGAGCATCACTTGGGTCCAGGAGTTCACGACCTGCCTTGGCAACATAGCAAGACCCCCATTGCTACAAAAAATAAAAAATTAGCTGGGTGCGGTGGTTTGTGCCTGTAGTCCCAGCTACTTGGGAGGCTGAGGCAGGAGGGTCACTTGAGTCCAGGAGGTCATGATTGCAGTGAGCCGCGATCGTGCCACCACACTTGGCCTGGGTGACAGAGCAAGCTCACCAAGCTCCACTGGGCCTCCCATGGCCTCTCTGGCCCCTGTCCACACCGAGATTCCTCTCCTGCAGGCTCCCTTTTGCTCTTCACTTCAGCCATACAGGCTTCTCTTAGGTTTCCAGAACAGATCAAACTTGTTCCTATTTCAGGGCCTTTGCAGCTGTTGTTTCTTCTGCATGCAACAGGCTATTTCTCCACCTCCCCAAAATTGCACTCTTGTCAAAACCTTTTCTGACCAGCCTACATAGAGTCACTTCTCCCAAATTTACTCTAGATAATGTCATTTCACTCTATTATTTAAAATAGCTATTTTAGTTATCGGAAATCATTTATTTGTATTTTCATTTACTTTTTATTGTTTTATTATTTATTTATTTATTTTGAGGCAGGGTCTCTTCCTTTGTTGCCCAGACTGGAGTGCAGTGGTGTGATCGTGGCTCACGGCAGCCTCAACCTCCCAGGCCCAAGTCATTCTCCCACTTCAGCCTCCCGGGACCATAGGGGCATCCCACCAAGCCCAGCTAATTTTGTATTTATTTATTTATTTTTGTAGAGATAGGGTCTCCCTATGTTGCCCAGGCTGGTCTTGAACTCCTTGCCCTAAGCGATCCTCTTGCCTAGGCTTTCCAAAGTGCTGGGATTACAGGCATGAGCCACCAGGCCTGGCTAAGATGGTATTTCAATAGGAAGAAAAACCACTGGGAGAGTCCTTGGAGGAAAACAGGTAAGTCAATTTCCTTATTGTTAAAAAGATTAGACTAAATGAGCCCAAAGGTCCCTTTCATTAGACAATTTTGATTCCAAGATTACAAGTTGGGCATTTGGTATAGGTGGTGTCTGAAGTTACTGAGAAGTAATTGGGTTCATGGGACACTAGTGTAATTGACACCCCAACTAAGTATTGGCTTTTCTCAGGGCATTAGCAAGGACTTTGTGCCAACTGTCTTTAAAGCTTGACGACTACAGTGTTCATATTAATAGGTTATCTTGTGGCTTAGGAACAGTTTTTCAAAGAGACCAAGAATGCTTTAAATTCTTCCTCAAAAGTACTAGCTTAAGATGTCAAGGCCAAGTACTGAAATAGAAAGAACATTGGTTCTGGAGCCAGAACTGGGACACGTCCTCGCTCTGCTTGCACTATTTGTATCACCTTGGCCACATCATGGAATTCCTATGAGATTTAGATTTTTTTTCACTCTTAAGTAAAATTTTAGCTAAGCAATCTCTAAACTCCCTTTAAGTTTTGAAGACCTGTGATCCAAGATACTGTGAAAGTTTATAAACATGAGCATGTTATTCCTGTGCTTAAAAATTCCCAATGCTTCTATTTGTACTTAAAAGAAAACCTAGACTTCCTATGCTGATTATACAATCGGCATAATCTAGCCCCTGCTTACTTCTCCACCTGATCTCAACCTCTGCCTCTCGCTGTTTTTATAACATGCCAGGCGTGTTGCTGCATCAGAATAGAGCATGTATTACTCCCACCACCTGGGTTATTCTGCGTCCAGATCTTCGCATCACTGGCTCCTCTTTATCATTCGAATTCAGCACAGATGTTACCTCCTGAGAGAGGCCTTTCCCAAACACTCAAGCCCAAGTAGTCTTGGACCTAGTCTGACTGTCCAATACCCCATTGCGCCCCCAGTACCTAGCCTAGTGCCTGGCACCAAAGTAGATTCTCAATAAATACTTACTGATTTCAGCCCCAGAATCAAGTACAGCTGTTCTCTTTGATTTTTCTTTTTTTTTTTTTTTTTGCATAATCAAGATAGTTAGGTCCCCAAATATGAAAAGATTTTTGGAAAGATGGAAAGTAGAAGTCACATTAGCTTCCCCGCCTGCCCACCACCCCCCACAAAAAAAAAATCTTGTTATAGCGGCCTCAGCTTGAAGAACAATCACTAAAGTGAATGGATTGGGGCCAGTGATGACATCACATAAAAGCCATGGTATTCCAAAAATTAGCCGAATGTGCTAGTGCAAGTCTATAATCCTAGCTACTTGGGAGGCTGAGACAAGAGAATCACTTGAACCTGGGAGGCAGAGTTTGCAGTGAGTCAAGATTGCACAACTGTGCTCCAGCCTGGGTGACAGAGCAAGATCCTATCTCATAAATAAATTTTAAAAAGTCATGATATTCACCAGGTATTAAAAATATTGACCTTCATCAATAAGCAGGAAAAGACTTAGATAGGTATTATTTATTTACATTCTAATACATTTTACAGTCATTAAATACAACTGTCTTTGTACTTCTCTGCATTTTATTTTATGGATTTAAACTTGTGCAGCTCTTCCATTTACTAGCAGGATGAGCCAGAGCAAATTACTTCCCCTCTGTTTCCTCATCGATGAAATGAAGATTTAAAAATGTGCATCACAGGGTTGTTACGACAATTCACTGAGATGATTTTCATAATGAACCATAGAGCACCAGACTCATAGTAGGTAACCAACGAGATATTCTTTCCATTGCCTGTTTCCCCAAATCCTTATGATTACGGAGTTCTTAATGAATTTCAAGACAATAATCAGTGTATGACATTATGACATTTCCAGACCTGAGTAGTGTTATTAAATCTTAATTGTAGCTACTGCTAAAAATATCTAAGACTGGTTGCTTAATCTGACTTTGACCTTGACATATTTAAATACTGACAGGGTGTTTGGAAGCCTAGTTTCAGTTTTGACTAGTGTTTTCTGAATAGCTTTGGGTAAATAATTTATTGTTTCTATCTATAACAATGTTCCCTTGCCTTTGCATAACCTTCAGTACATAAGTTTAAATGTAATTTATAAAATTGAGATGCTTATTAATAAGAATAAAGAGATAAGGTATTTTCTCAGAAAGCAGGCATAATTAATATTATTGCCTTAATGATTAAACTGTACTTAGTGAACCATACTCTGTCAGAGTCTGAAGTAGTCCCTTGTTAATTAGAATAACCTTTGAAATCATTACCTTTGGGTGTCTATTTGATATCGGAAAGGTGTGACATATTAAGTAGCCAGGTTACCCAGGCTCCAAAGATCAGTGCATTATACATTACCAAGTACTTATGAAATGCCTACTTTTCTATAAATTCTTTGAGAGCAGCAGCCATATATTTTTCATCCACTACCATTTATGAATCATCATGATCAGAGATGTATTAAATTTAGTGGTTTGTCTTCAAGGATTTATAAGGAAGATACAAAAATTACAAATTTTTTTTACAATGGTTTCCCTTTTCTTAACATAGTTTTCTATAGAAATGTATGCATATGTGTATTTCTATACAAATGCATACTTTTTACAGAAATAACTATATAAATGAAATGGTAATAAAAATATATTAGTAATATGTAACATATTACTCT
>NW_012107031.1:815585-823991 GCF_000951045.1 Mandrillus leucophaeus
GTTGTGTTTTTAAGCTAGTCTATAAACTTGAAGTGATCCCAAAATAAAACAACCAAATTGCTACTTCCTTTTGAACATAATACAATATATAAATGTGTTGACTCTTTTTTTTTTTTTTTAAAGAGACAGGGTCTAGCTCTGTTGCCCAGGCTGGAGTGCAGTGGCATGAACACGGCTCACAGCAGCCTCAACCTCCTGGGCTCAAGCAATCCTCGTGTGATGGCTCCCTAGGTGCTGGGAACTAGGTGTGAGCCACCATACCAGGCCCATATATTTTAATATATAACAAGATGCCTAAGGATCATCACTAGGCCAGGTTTCCCTCCAAAGTGAATCTTTGGTTCACAACCACTATGTAAATCCCCAAACAGGATGGTGAGACTGACCTGGGGGAAGAGAGAGACAGAAAGCATAGGGAGTTGCCATGAGTCACACTCCAGTGGCAGAAAAGGGACCGGGAGACTTTTGGTTTGTATTCATCTGGCTCCCAGGAAATAATGTTGGTAACAGGCTCTACCAAAGTTAGTGTTTATGATTTATAGGGTGTCTCTCTCTTGTGCATCAGGTATTTACGACCCAGAGTCTATGGGATGTGTCGTGGATTCATCCACCAGACAGAAAGGAGTTCTGGAGTTCAAGAGTGACTGCCCTGAAATTTTAGGCAAAGTCTAGATGGCATATCCATTACTCTGCAGAGGGTCATGCCAAAGCGTTCTGTGACTCAAGAGCCCAAAAGATAGAGTTTCATTTGCCCCCATAATTACTTGGTGAGGGGGATAGTGTGAGGATTATGACCTCAGGGTCCTCCCCCAATCAGGGCCTATGGATAACAATTAGTGGTCCCACACAGTCCACCAACCAGCTGCTCAGGTAAGCGGGAGCCAAAGTGCATAGGAGCCCGGAGCAGGACTGCTGTCTGGGGAGCGAAAGCGGGACAGAACGGCCAACAAGCTGGAGGGAATTCCTCATGGTAACTTTGTGAGAAGGAGTAGAAGAAGAAAGGGGAGCTCAAGTGGAATTGAAGGTGTGATGTGATATAGTAAGAAATATATATTTGTTCTCTGCCCTGAGTCCCTGGCACAGAGCTCCTACAACCCTTGTAATTTGCTGAGCAATAGAGGTGCTAGCTGCATCTTTTGTTGTAATATATTGTTTTTGACTGTGGTTCCTGACACGAACTCCTAAATACTTTGGAGTTTCTTGGGTGATTGGAGTGTCTTTTGTTCTAATGAGGTGGCTCTTGCTGGGTCCCTGGATGGGGGCTGCTTACCAGAAAGACCAAGCCATGATTTGAATCTCGGAGCTTTCAGGCCCCGCGCAGTGGCTCACGCCTGTAATCCCAGCACTTTGGGAGGCCGAGGTGGCTGGATCACCTGAGGTCAGGAGTTCGAGACCAGCCTGGCCAACATGGTGAAACCCCAGTCTCTACTAAAAATACAAAACTTAGGCCGGGCGTGGTGGCTTATGCCTGTAATCCCAGCACTTTGGGAGGCCCAGCAGGCGGATCACGAGGTCAAGAGATGGAGACCATCCTGACCAACCTAGTGAAACCTGGTATCCACCAAAAATACAAAAATTAGCTGGGCATGGTGGCGCACGCCTGTAGTCCCAGATACTGGGGAGGCTGAGGCAGGAGAATCACTTGAACCCGGGAGGCGGAGGTTGAAGTAAGCCGGGATCGCGCCAATGATCTCGTTGTGAGACTCCATCTCAGAGAAAACACACACACACACACACACACACACACACACACACACACACACACAATTAGCAGGGCATGGTGGCACGCACCTGTAATCCCAGCTGCTAGGGAGGCTGAGGCAGGAGAATTGCTTGAACCCGGGAGGCAGAGGTTGCAGTAAGCCGAGATCGCGCCACTGCACTGGCAACAGAGCGAGACTCCTTCTCAGGAAAAAAAAAAACCAAAAACCCACAATTAGCAGGGCGTGGTGGCGCGCACCTCTAATCACAGCTGCTAGGGAGCTGAGGCAGGAGAATTGCTTGAACCTGGGAGGCTGAGGTTGCAGTGAGCTGAGATAGTGCCACTGCACTCCAGCCTGGGTGACAAAGGGAGACTCCATCTCAAAAAAAAAACTAAAAAAAGGCCAGGTGCGGTGGCTCATGCCTGTAATTCGGGCACTTTGGGAGGCCGAGGCGGGCGGATCACATGAGCTCAGGAGTTCACGACCAGCCTGATCAACACAGTGAAACCCCATCTCTACTAATATACAAAAATTTAGCTGGGCGTTGTGGCGTGAGCCTGTAGTCCCAGCTAGTTGGGAGGCAGAGGCAGGAGAATTGCTTGAATCCGAGAGGCGGAGGTTGCAGATTACGCCGCTGCACTCCAGCCTGGGTGGCAGAGCAAGACTCCATCTCAAAAATAAATAAATAAACAAATAAGTTGGGTTAAGTGCGTAACACTATAAGTTGACTAAAGGTAAGTACTATTTTATAGATCTTGCCATATCTCACAGTATTTATCTCAGTGTACAATTAGGGGCTCAATAAGTATTTTGTTTGTATATTATGTTCACAGCCGCCACTATGAGGAGAAAAATAAAATTTTTAAATGATATGGTTATAAAAATAAACAATAATAAATTATTATATCCATTATTATAAATAATAAGTATGTGTTATATTGTATATTATAATTATTTATAATAAACAATAATACATTAAAATCAAATTAATTATTTTGCATCATTAGTTAATGGTTAATTAATGATTGATGCACAAAAAAAATCGGGCAATTTTTTTTGAAGCAAAGATGCAGTCAAATGAATGTGTAGATAAATACTGCAAGCAGTGGTGCTATTATTCTGATTAAAATTCAGGGAGTTGGCTGTACACGATGGCTCACGTCCAGCATTTTGGGAGGCCGAGGTGGGAGGATCACCTGAGGTCAGGAGTTTGAGACCAGCCTGACCAACACGGTGAAACCCCGTGTCTACTAAAAATACAAAAATTAGTCAGGTGTGGTGGCTTATGCCTGTAATCCCAGCTATTTGGGAGGCTGAGGTGGGAGAATCACTTGAACCTGGGAGGCAGAGGTTGCAGTGAGCTGAGATCGTGTCACTGCACTCCAGCCTGGGCAACAGAGCCAGACTCTGTCTCAAAGGAAAGGAAAGGAAGGGGAGGGGAGGGGAGGGGAGGGAAAGAAAGGAAAAGAAATTCAGGGGGTTCCAACTCCTGTGTGAGGGGGAAGATGATTTGCATAAAGGCACATCCACATAAAAAGTGGCACATTCAGCAATACACTCAGCATTCTTGATTCCCAGAATTAAGATTTTCCACTACTCTATGCTGCTGTGTTGGAGAGTAGTGAGAAGTAAGACGGGACAGGTGGAGCCTGAGGGGGTTTGGGCCTTGAGAATCCAAACTAAGGTACCTGAGTAGAGGAGCATCACAGAAGAGGCACTAGCCAATGGAGGAAAGCTATCATGGGTTTACGCAATGAAGAAAGAATCGATTTCTAGGCCAGGCACAGTGGCTCATGTCTGTAATCCTAGCACTTTGGGAGGCCGAGGCAGGCAGATCACCTGAGGTCAGGAGTTCAAGACCAGGCTGGCCAACATAGTGAAACCTCTTCTCTACTAAAAAAAAAAATACAAATATTAGCCGGGCATGGTGGTGCATGCCTGTAATCCCAGCTACTCAGGAGGCTGAGGCAGGAGAGTTGCTCGAGCCCACCACTGCACTCCAGCCTGGGCGACAGAGCAAGACTATGTCTCTAAAAAAAAAAAAAAAAAAGAATTGATTCTATTCTATAATCAGTAAACATCTGTTGGTTTGACAAGTATTCAGCATCAGAATGAGAAATTTTGTATTTGGTAGTTTATAATAAATGCTAAAGATAAATAGGAAATATGACAATGTGGCCCACATTTGATAGCAGACACCTGTGCCTAATGGATGATGGGTGTCTGCCAACATTCATAAGCTTCAAAGATGCATCCCAAGCACAGACATAAAGCACTGATATATAGGATGTCCTTGGGTACACAGGGCAGTTTCCTATGCTAGGGACATATCTAGCTCTAATTTCTCAGCAATGTTTTGTACTTTTCAGTGTAGAGGTCTTATACACCTCCATTAGATGTATCCCATAGTATTTTGTGTTTCTGATGCAGTTATAAATTATTTAAAAATTTTCATTCCATTTAAGTTTCTTTACCTTTCCCTTTTAAAATACAATTCTTTTAAGTATTTACATATATTGAACATCACATTAGATAACATATAAATTTTTTTAACCATCAAATATGAAACTCTCAGTTTTAGAGACTTTCTTAAAACTTGAAAAGTGTTGCTGCGGTAAAGAAAGAGGGGGAAAATATTTGCATAGAGACACAGTTGAAAATATGAATTCCCTTATTATGACCATAATTTTTTGTTAAGACATGGAACCAGAAGATTTTGTATCAGAATATAATTGATTTTATACCAGCAATCAGTGATAAGACATATGATTCATAATAACTAGCTAGTTGTACTCTCGTCTGATAGTTTTTTATTCCAGATGCAAAGTAAAATTTAACATACCAAATTTAATTTTGCCACTGGTAACCATTATAAAATTGAAGACAGTTCTTCAAGAATATTTTAGTTTTCAAAACAAAGCCATACGAAAAGATGCAAAAACATTCTTAAACATCCAAAAGGTAATTAAGAACATTATAATATAATTTAAATACTATAAAAAGTAACATAAAGTTAAAGCACCAGATTGCCTACTTATTTCAAAAAGTTATCAAGAAGAAAAAGACGTGTGTGGCAGACATTAATTGCCTACTAAAAATCCATTCTTCCCTGCTTTCTTATTAATACAGTTGGTTGGTTGGTTGGTTTTGAGACAGAGTCTCGCTCTATCGCCCAGGCTGGAGTGCAGTGGCACAATCTCGGCTCACTGCAACCTCCGCCCCCTGGATTCAAGCGATTCTCCTGACCCAGCCTCCGGAGTAGCTGGGACTAAAGGCATACGCCACCACCTGGCTACTTTTTATATTTTTAGTAGAGACGGGGTTTCCCTATGTTGGCCAGACTGGTCTCGAACTCCTGACCTCAAGTGATCCGCTTGCCTCGGCCTCCCAAAGTGCTGGGATTACAGCCGGAACCACCGCGACCGGCCTATACAGTTCTGATTAGTGTGGATGTCAATGTCCCCTGTTACAGCGTACCTCCCCAGACTCCCTTGCTATTGGTGACCAGTAACCCACCTCTGGCCAATGAGAAACGAGTGGAATTCACTGGGTGGAACTTCTAAGGAAGTATATTAAAGATGGCCGACTCAGCGCCAGGCCTTTTGAGTTTCTCCCTTACTCTTTTGCCTGTTTCCTTCCCAGAATGTAGCTCAGCACTTAGAGATGGAGCAGCCATTTTGACACCATGAGAATAAAAATATGTAAGAAAGCCAGAAGGATCTCTGGTCTCAGATGGCAGCATGAAGCTGCCATTACTACCCTTGTTTACCTACTTCCGGACCTGTTTCTATGAGGAAAAGAGTAAAACTAAAACCTTCTGGTTAATCAACTATGTCGGGAAGGTCCTCGCCATCAAGATTTCTGATTCAGTGGATTGGAGGTAGGAACCAGGAACTTACATCTTTCACATGAACCCCAGATGATTCCCATGCCAGTAATGCCAGGATTATCCTACAGAAACTCTCCTTTGGTAGGTGTGAATTGGAAATTTAATGTTAACTGGGGAGTCAAGAGGATTATGAACTTGGGTGGAGGGGTAGCAAGTCAAATGATAAATTGCCAGTGGCATACAAAGGTTTACACATGACCGCTTAGGCTTGATGTTATGATTCACTAACATTTTCCTTGAATTTTCTAAATTATGCTATTTCACAGAGAAATGAATGCTGATGGTAAAACTGTAAACTGTTTGCAGCAGCAGATTAAGTCCTTCAATCCTGGTTTAACTTTATTATGAAATCCCATTGAATAACTGAAACAAGAGTATTTCTTCCTGAGGACAGTTGCTCTATAAAATATTGTCTTGGGTGACTTATACCAAGAAATATAAGATCTGTTTGATTCACAGAAATGCAGTTCAGGCAGTTCTGTTTCTAAAAGGCAATACGAAATATAATAAATGGATGCCACACCGGTTTAAATGGATAAATGGTTTTCATTGTCAACATCAATGCCAAAAAATTCAATTTGTTTCTTCCTGAGATTATTATCTTATTTAGACATTAACCCATTTTATTTATTTATGTATTGACTCAGGATCTGGCTCTGTATCCCAGGCTGGAGTGCAGAGGTGCTGTCATGGCTCACTGCAGACTCAAAGTCCTGGGCCCAAAGGATCCTCCCCCCTCAGCCTCTGGAGTACCTGGGGACTACACGTGTGTGCCACTATGCCCAGCTAATTTTTTTTTAAAGATGGGGTCTCGACCGGACGCGATGGCTCACGCCAGCACTTTGGGAGGCCAAGGTGGGCAGATCACTTGAGGTGAGGAGATCAAGACCATTCTCGCCAACAGGGTGAAATCCCATCTCTACTAAAAATACAAAAATTAGCTGGGCGTGATGGCGCGTGCCTGTAATCCCAGCTACCCGGGAGGCTGAGGCAGGAGAATCGCTTGAACCAGGGAGTCAGAGGTTCCAGTGAGCTGAGATCGTGCCACTGCACTCCAGCCTGGTGACAGAGCAGAGTGAGACTCTATCTCAAAACAAAAAACAAAAAACAAAAAACATGGGATCTCACAATGTTGCCCAAGGTAGCCTCAAACTCCTAGGCTCAAGCAATCTTCCCAAAGTGCTGGGATTACAGACATGAGCCACTGCACCTGGCCCCCAGTTTTATTTTTTAACCATGATAGTTGTAGCTTTGTCTAGCTATGACAGCTCCCTTCTTAAAACAAATCCAGCAACATACTGTTGTTACACAACAGTATGCTATCTTTCCTTTTCTTTATAAGATAGTAAGCTCCTTAATGATTTTTTTTTTTTTTTTTGAGATGGGTATCTCACTATGCCACCCAGGTTGATCTCAAACTTCTAGGTTCAAGCAATCCTCCCCTCTCAGCCCCCCCAGTAGCTGAGATTACAGGTGTGCACCACCACACCCAGTTCAGCTAATGCATTTAGAAGTAAACTTTATTGAGATGTAGGATTACAATTCTTACATTGAAAAGTTTCGTAAAGTGTGTATATAGCAGGTATAAAATTGTTACAGTGGAATTCTATCTTTTTTTGGTGGTGTGGGGTGGGTGGGTCTCACTCTGTCACTCAGGCTGGAGTGCAGTGGCGTGATCTCAGCTCACCACAACTTCTGCCTCCTGGGTTCAAGCGATTCTCCTGCCTCAGCCTCCTGAGTAGCTGGGACTACAGGTGCCCGCCACCACCATGCCCAGCTAATTTTTGTATTTTTAGTAGAGATGGGGTTTCACTATGTTGGCCAGGCTAGTCTCAAACTCCTGACCTCAGGTGATCTGCCCGCCTCGGCCTCCCAAAGTGCTGGGATTACGGGCATGAGCCACCGCACTCGGCCAGAATTCTTTCTTATGCAAGAGTTAGGTACTTAAATGTGCTCAGCTATAGACAGAAATTAAGTTTATAAGTGTCTTAAATTATCCATGCAGTGTAATACAAATAATAGTTGTCCCTGGTCTTCAAAGATATGAATCCTTAAATACAGAATCCATACTTTCACCCTTTCAGAACTAAAAAGGAACTGAGAAGAACTGACTGACAGGTTCAGACTGCCCATATCTGCCAAGGGCAGGGCATTCAGAGGAAAAGAAGGAAGTCATGGCCCTGCAGCGGTTCAGTCTGTTGGGGATGACAGCTTGTAAACAAGTAATTATAGTGGCTGTATCACGGGCCCGTAAAGGAGAAAGCTGTGAGTTTGAGCCAGGGAGAAGGGGAGGCAGCTCGGAAAGACATCTGAGAGGACATACTGGCATGGCAGCCAAATTGTAAAGGATGGCAAAAATAATTGTGTGTGCTGCTCGGACGGAGGAAGGGCGCGACATGGGGCAGGGATCATTTTCCAAGGCCAAAGCACAGGGTGTTTTTGAAGAGGGGCGAGATATCATGTCAGAAAGATTAAGCCCACAGTGCAAAGCCTCTCAAACACAATGCCCAGAAATGTTAACTTTATTCTGTAAATAATGGGCAGCCATTGAAGGATATCCAGCAGGAAAATGAATTGACCAGATACGCATGTGAGAAAATTTCCTCCGATTATGTTTGTTGTTTACAGTCCTTTTTGTATATCGGTCAGTATGAGAACCTTGGTAGAGAAATTGACCCCTTAACATAACCACTCTAATTTCTTTATATTTCCTCTGAAATTAGCACACAAAATAAGAACAACTTCCCACGTACCTCTATATAGTGTTTTGATTATGAACCGTAGAGACTTCTCTCTGAAATTTTTTTTTTTTTT
>NW_012107031.1:825796-871477 GCF_000951045.1 Mandrillus leucophaeus
TTAGCCTCCCGAGTAGCTGGGATTACAGGTGCATGCCAGGCCCGGCTATTTATTTATTTATATATTTATTTATTTTAGTAGAGACAGGGCTCCACCGTGTGAGCCAGGATGGTCTCCATCTCCTGACCTCATGATCCGCCAGCGTCAGCCTCCCAAAGTGCTGGGATTACAGGTGTGCACCACCATGCCCAGCTTCCCTTTGAATTCTTTCCTGATATACAAGTCTGTGGCCTGGGTCTCTGAGCACAGGGTGCCTTTCCTGGAATCCTGGAGGAACAGAATTGGGGGATCCAATCTTGTCATCTGTTGATCAATGTCTTCTATGGTTCCCTATCACCTTCTGGACTAAGCCCAAGGCCTGCATAGTCCTTCTGAAGCCTTTTGAGAGCTGACCCATGTCTATCATCAATTCTCCCTGAGCACCCCCTAGTGGTACGTTAGGTACTAGCACTACCAAAGTCCTGTTGATGTCCAATCATCCATATTCTTTCCACCCCCACTCCCCCACCTACCATGCTTACGGACACATTGTTCCCTCTGCCTAAATGACCATCTGGCAAATGAACCTTGTCTGTGAGTGAACGTTTCCTTTAATGTATCCTACCTCACTGCCTTAGTAAAACAGGCCCCCAGATTATAGGTTCTCCTCTCTATCTGCTCTACAGCACCTGTGATTCTGTAATTATTCAAGTGAGGACCAGCTACATAATTTGTGGGGTCCAGTGCAAAAGAAAAATGAGGGGTCCTCCTGCTCTAGGGTGACAGCATCTGTTTGCCATGTGCCTGGATGCAACTGGCCCCTGGGGAGCTGCCCGTGCCCCATCCTCTTAAGCCATGGCACGGCCCTGCATCCCCAATACCAAATCTGACTCCAGAACTGTGGGGTGTGACATAGAAGTGACTGAACGCTTCCTGGGGAGCTGGTGGGGGACACTTCAGTCACCACACAGCACACCTTTGTCAAAATGCAGCTCACAGCTTCTCCCCCAGGTGCCTTCCCACTGCTGCGGGCCTTTGCTCCTTCACCTCCAACATCTCTCAAAATTAGAATCCCTCCTCCCGCTTGGAGTGATTCAGCTCTGCCTGCAGCTTGTACATGTCTGTCCCCTGGCAAAACAAGAGCTGGGTAGTTTAGCCAAGCGGCACTCCCTCGAGTCCACTGCAGATCCTTCATTCACCCCATCACATACAGAGGGGTTCTGAGTAAAAACAAAACGTTCTGCTGCTCAAGCCAGTGTGGCAAACATTCAGCCAAGCCTCCAGATCCTTCCAGGGAGAGCGTAGCTCGTGAGGCAGGGGTGGTCCAAGGGCTGACCCGCCTGCTGCCTGCTCCTCCTGGCCCCTGGCCAGACAGCAGCTGGACTCCCTCTGGACCTGCATCCTCGCCCCAGCTGAAGTCTTTTGTCCAGGGGGCAAAAAGCCAGAGATTCTGCAACAAGAATTCAAAGCAAACACAACAAAACAAAATTCATGGAAAGTAGATGACTGCTAAGTTATGGCATGGGGGCCTGGAGGGAGCCTCCGGCTCTGACCTGCTCTGGGATGGACCTTCTCCTTGCACGTTGCTTCGTTTCTACCCCTGACGCTGGAGCTCACAGAGACGACTTCCTTGTCCTGGTTCTCAACGGAGCTGTAGCTGATGCTGGCATTACCATGCCTCCCCCCATGCCCAGCCCCCTCGCTCCAAAATCCTACTGGCTGTAACAGAGGATACCTTTGAACCAAGATTCTGTTTTAATCATCATTTACATTGTTTTCTTTCCGAAGGCCCCCTCGTATACCCACCCTAACCCACAAACCTGTTAACATTGTCTTAAGGTGAAATGGCTGTAAAATCAGTATTTAACTAATACATTTATCTGTATTCCTCTTTCAAAAAAAATGAGGAGTCTCTAGTTCAAAAACTATTAAGCATTTCAAGACAGCAAGAGAAGAGCATTAAACTGAGCACAGGGTCCTCCTGAGCCCCGTGCATGTACGACTGCCCAGCTTGCACACCCACGATGCCTGCCCTGACCCTAGCGTGTGTGTACTAAGGATAAGGACAGAAACTGCATCTGTGATCCATGCGTTCTCCAGGCCTTGGTCAGTGCCCCCCGACCCCTGCACACACACACACACATAGACACAAAAATGACAGCTGAGTGGATGTACAAATGAATGAATGAGCAATGTTGAGGATAGTTTTTATTCTACAGAAGACTGTATGTATGTAGTAGTTTCCTAAGGCTGCTGTAACAAATGGCCACAACTCAGTGGCTTAAAGCAACAGAACTTTATTTTCTCGTAGTTCTGGAGGCTGGAAGTCCAAAGTGAAGGTGCTGGCAGGGCCACTCTCCCTCTGAAGGCTCTAGAGAAGAATCCTTCCTTGCCTCTTCCTAGATTCTGGCAGCTCTGGCTATCCTTGGTGTTCCTTAGATTGCAACCACATCACTCCCATCTCTGACTCCACTTTCATATGGTATTCTTCCCTCTGCGTGTATCTTCAGGCATCTCCTCTTCTTATAAGGGCACCAATCATTAGATTGAATGCCCACCTGAATCCAGTATAACCTCATCTTAACTATTTACATCTGTAAAGACCCCCATTTCCAAATAACATCACATTCTGAGATTCCAGATGAATGTGAATTTGAGGGTGGGCACTCACTATTCAACCCACTACATTTGTTAATAGGATATTCTTCAGAATGCCCCAAGGGTATTGGTTGCTGATATATGTTTAACAATGATGTGACTTGTAACTTCATTTTATTTGCCAAGGGAACCTCGAAGGATCCATAAAACCGTACAGGCTGTAAAGAGGCATGTATAATAAATGAAGTATAACCTGGGGAACTAAACATTTTTAGATGTGGTCATGCAACCAATTATTGTTGAAATATCTTGGAAATGTGAAGGTCAACAACAACAACAAAAATAAATGGGAAGATGCCCAATTTTCCATAGAAAACTTAAGTGAAATCCAGGAGCTGCCAAGTTTTCCGCCTGCATTTATACAATGGCTTCCTGGGTTAGGGCTTCCTCTAGCAGAGCCCTAAAACCGATGGTTCCCCTCCTTCTAGGTGGAGACTAGGGGAAAGTCTAGCATGGTTAGAATGCCCCGAGGCTCAGCAGTTTGCATAAATTGTTTATTAAGGGTTAGGAACAGTCTATCACTTTACATATGTTAAGTAGATAAGGATCTCAGCCAGGCCTCTTGGGGATTTTAATTAAAATAAACTGTTAACATTTATTTTTATCTGTGGAATGTTTATTGTTTCATTAATTGTTTAAGCTATCACAGAAGCATGGAGGGTTTAAGGTTTTGTTAATGTGTTCCCCTGTAAAAGAAAGAGGAGAATGTTGGTTGGGTAATAAGAGGAATCATGTTTAATACTCATTTGATAGTAAAATAGTTTAATACTCATTTGATAGTAAAAACAAGGGGCGTATGGACCATTTCCCATTCCCCAGGTGCCCAGCCAAGTCACTTGGTCTCTTTTATTATTTATTTATTTATTTTTGAGACAGAGTCTTGCTCTGTCACCAAAGCTGGAATGCAGTGGCACAATTTCAGCTCACTGCAACCTCCACCTCTTGGGTCCAAGCAAATCTTGTGCCTCAGCCTCCCAAATAGCTGGGACTACAGGCATGCTCCATAATATATAGCTAATTTTTGTATTTTTAGTAGAGACGGGTTTTCACCATGTTGGCCAGGCTAGTCTCAAACTCCTGACTTCAAATGACGCACCTGCCTTGGCTTCCCAAAGTCCTGAGATTACAGGCGTGAGCCACCATGCCAGGCCAGATCACTTAGTCTCTTAAGTCACTTAGTCTGCCTTTAACATGAGAAGCAGAGACATAAAGGCTTTACATTAGAACTTCTGACTCACAGCCAGGCTCAGTTGTTACTGCCAGAACTGTTATTCCAGAATTTTGGGAGGCTGAAGCTAGAAGATTCCTTGAGGCCAGGAGTTCAAGAACAGCCTAGGCAACATAGCAAGACGCCATTGCTACACAAACTTTTTAAAAACAATCTCAGCTTCTTGGGAGACAGAGGCAAGAGGATCACTTGAGGAAAGGAAAGAAAAACTTCTGAGTCAAGAAAGAAAGAGAGAGAAAAGAAAGAAAGAAAAGAAAAAGGAAGGAAGGAAGGAAAAGAAAGAAAAGAAAAGAGAGAGAAAGAAAGGAAGAAGAAGAAGAAGGAGGAGGAGGAGAAGGAAGGAAGGAAAAGAGGAAGGAAGAGAAAAAGGAGGGAGGGAAGGAGAGAAAGAAGAAAGAAAAAGAAAGAAGAAAGAAAGAGAGAAAGGAAGAAGAGGAGGAGAGGAAGGAAGGAAGGAAAAGAAAGAAAGGAAGGAAGAAAGGAAAGAGAAAAAGGAAGGAAGGAAGGAGAAAGGAAAGGAAAGAAAAGAGGAAAGAAAAGAAAAAGGAGGAAGACTGACTTTTGAGTCACCTAATGCTAATAGAGTTCTGTGGGCATCCATGCTGTCTTGTTCCACCTTACCACCCCTTCCCCTGTTTCCTCCAAGTGCAGCAGAAAATGCCGCAGCCCCTCAATCAATCAACCATGCTAGTTTGTGGTGGATTTATTTGTAGGGAGCTGATGGCTCTCGTCTTTTCTCTCAAGATTCATTTCCCTGAAATGGGCTGTAGCCTGGAACTGCTTTGCTGCCTCAGTGTTGCCAATGCCCCTTGTCTGGAATGAATTCCTCTGGTGTAGCCTCAAGGGCATTGTTAGGAAGTATGGTAAGATAAATCTCTGTTACTGTCAGGTTGTGTCCTTAGATGAGAATACCCCATCTCATGGGCTGAGTCTCTCAACCCCACCATACACAAAATGGAGCAAAGATTTTTATCCAGGACTGGATCTAGGACAATGGGAGATTACTAGGACCAAACACCATTTATTTCATCATTCATTCCCTTGTGTCTTCCTTTTTCATGTATTCACTCAATCAGGAAGTATTTATTGAATGTTTGCTATGTACTGGTCACTGTGCTAAGCTCTGGAAGAGACAATGATGAATAAGGTTAAATAAGACAGTGATGAATAAGGCCATTCTGCTTCCTTCCTTGACTTGCTGGAAGAGAATGGAAGTACATAATATATAAGTAATAAGCAAGTAAAGAAGAGAGCAGGTTATAAGAATGCACTAGGGAAATAAAGAGGATGCCGAGAAAAATCAGCTTGGGAAAGGCACTTTAGGTGGGCAGGTGAGGCCGCTCTGAATGAGGAGGTGACATTTGAGCTGAGACTCATGAATGAAAAGGGAGCCCTGTGAAGATCTGAAGGACAGCATCCCCAAGAGGGGAAGCAGGGATAAATGCTGTCGGACAGCAGAAGATCTGGATCATTTTAAGAACAAACTGCAGACCAGTGTGGCTGGAGGAGAGTGAGCAAGGGTGAGATTGATGTGAGATGAGTTTATAAGGCTGGGCAGGGGCCAGACTGTGCTAGACTTAGAGGGGGCATGTGGACAATGGCCTAAGTACAATGGGAAGACAGTGGAGGGTTTTAAGTGCATGGAAAATGAATTCCAGGTACAAATGAGGATTGCAGTTTCTGATTAGAAATCTGGACCAGAGATAATGGTGACTGTACTAGGGTGAAGAAATAGGTGTGGAGAGTTGTGGACACATTCAAGGTATGCTTTAGATTAAACAAACCTTGCTGACAGAATGGTTGTAGAGAATTAGGAAAGGAAAGATGCAAGGATGCTCTTATGACTTTTTGAAAATCTGGGCAACCAAGGCGTCAAAGAAGAAATCGAAGAGAAATTATAAAATATCTTGAGACAAAAATGAAAACAGAAGATACCAAAACTAACAGGATACTACAGCAAAAGCACTACTGAAAGAGAAATTCAGAGCGAAAAATACCTACATTAAAAGAGAAGAAAGATCTCGAATAAGCAACCTAACTTTACATTTCAAGGAACTAGGAAAAGAAAAAGAAATCTAAGCCCAAAGTTAGGAGAAGGAAAGAAATAATAAAAATTAGAGCAGAAATAAACGGAATAGAAAATGAAAAGCAATGGGAAAAAAAATCAACAAAACTAAGAGTTGATTTTTTGAAAAGATAAACAAAATTGACAAACCCTTACCAAGACTAACTAAAAAAGAGAACATTCAAATAAACAAAATCACAAATGAAAGCAGAAACTTTACAACTGGTCCTACAGAAATAAAAAGCATAATAAGCGACTACTATGAATGGTTGTGTGTCTATGAACTAGATAACCTGGAAGAAATGGGTAAGTTCCCAGAAACGTACAACCAAGACTAAGTCACAGAGAAATAAAAGGTCTGATCAGTACCGTGAAGATTGAATTACTAACCTGAAACCTCCCAAGAAAGAAAGGCCCAGGACTAGAGGCCTTCACTGGTGAATTCTACCAAACATATAAAGAAGAAATGACACCAGTCCTTCTCAAACCTTGAAAAAATTGAAGAGGAAAGAACATTTCCAAACTCATTTTATGATGCCAACATTACATTGATATCAAAGCCAGACAGAGATATCCCAAGAAAAGAAAACTATTGGCCAGGCATGGTGGCTCACGCCTGTAATCCAGCACTTTGGGAGGCCGAGGTGGGTGGATCACCTAAGGTCAGGAGTTCAAGACAAGCCTGGCCAATATGGCGAAACCCATCTCTACTAAAAATATAAAAATTAGCCAGGCGTGGTGGTGGGTGCCTCTAATCCCAGCTACTTGGGAGGCTGAGGCTAGAGAATCACTTGAACCCAGGAGACGGAGGTTGCAGTGAGCCGAGATCACACCATTGCACTCCAGCCTGGGTGACGAGTGAAACTTCATCAAAAAGAAGAAAGAAAGGAAGAAAGAAAAGAAAGGAAAGAAAGGAAGAAAGGAAGAAAGGAAGAAAGGAAGAAAGAAAGAAAGAAAGAGAGAAAGAGAAAGAAAGAAAGAAAGAAAGAAAGAGAAAGAAAGAGAAAAAGAAAGAAAAAGAGAGAAAGAAGGGAGGGAGGGAGGAAAGAAAACTATTCACCAATAACCCTGATGAACATAGACGTAGAAAATCTTATCCATTTTGTCTTGGGATGATGATGACAGTGATGGTGTTGATGATGATGATGAAGCAATAATAGGCAGAATATTTTTTGTAACCTCTGAGGAACAGAGAAGTGGCCAGAAATTTGTGATCATTCACTAATGTGCCAGGAACTATACAGAAGATTTCATACATTATCATTTTTAACTCTCTTATAACCCTATAATATCAGCTCAATTATTAACACCAATGTAAAAATGAAGCTGAAGCACAAAGTGTTTATGTGACTTGCCCCAGGTAACACAATAGAAAGCAACAAGGACAGAGAGCTGGACTCAGTGGCTCACATCTGTAGTCCCAGCTACTCGGGGGGCTGAAACAAGAGGATCACTTGAGCGCAGGAGTTTGAGGCCAGTCTGGACAACATAGCAAGACCCCATCTCTTAAAAAATAAGAGAGAGAGAGAAATGAAGGCAGAAATGGAATCCTACCCGCAAGAATCTCCCTAAAAATCCAAGTACATGATTACCTTGTTTCCTCTGCGTCCCCATTGCCTAACACAGTGCCTGTTATAGAGTAGGAACTCAACCAGTGTTGATCGTAAGGGTATGGCTAGGTGTGCCTGATGCCAAGTCCACACACCACGATGTCCATCCACACAGATGTGGCAAGAAAATAATATAAAACCACTCGTGAAGTCATGACTCCCTGGCTCACCTATTTTCCCCCCTCTATCTCCCTTTCTGCTTTAGGTCAGGCCCTGTGAAGCATCTTCATGATTTTGGTTAGAGAAGAGAGTGCTGCAGGCACCTATATGAAACAGGACCCACTGGGCAGGAGAAGAGATGATTATGAGAAATCCAGGGAGAGCTATTTCCTGAGATAGAGCTGAAAATAAACTAGACTTCTCTATGAGGAGATGATAATAGCAAGTAACATCTTCTAAGAGCTCATCTGCTCTATTCAATTAATCACAAAAATTTATGAGTTGGGGATTAGTAATATTATCACCATTTTATAGGTGTAGAAACTGCAGGAAGGTAGGCTGGGCAAAGCGGTTCACACCTGTAATCCCAGCACATTGGGAGGTCCAGGTGGGTGGATCATGAGGTCAGGAGTTCGAGACCAGCCTGGCCAACGTGGTGAAACCCCATCTCTACTAAAAATACGAAAATTAGCTGGGCGTGGTGGTGGGTACCTGTAATCCCAGCTACTCAGGAGGGTGAGGCCTGAGAATTGCTTGAACCTGGGAAGTGGAGGTTGCACTGAGCCGAGATGGCATCACTCCAGCCTGGGCGACAGAGTGAGACTCTGTCTCAAAAAAAAAAAAAAAAAAAGGAAATTGCAAGAAGGAGAGGTTGAATGGCCTCTCTAAGGCATCCTGGTTGTTGGCACAACTGGGGCTCAAATCCAGGCAGTCCCTCTGCTCATGACCATTACACCAGAATCTGGAAGGCATGTACTGTGGGTGAGATGACTCTTCAATAATCGGCACTGAGGAGAAGCCACACTAAAATATGCTCATGAAAATGCAACTCTGCAAGAGAAAAATGTCTGCCTGTTGCTTTTTTAATGGTTGAAATAAAATTATATTCCTGTCACAACCAAGAGAAAGGCTTAGAGCCTAGAGAATGGCTTAGATTATGCAATTGCGTCTTTGTCCTTGCCAAGGTAAGGACATTTTATCTAATGGACATGAACACTCCCATCACTAAAAAAGTACATTCTGTCTCAGGCTTTGGTCAATTTGTTTTCCCAGATTAACTTCTGCAACTATCTAATACTATCTCTCTAGTCAGACTAGTCTATTCACTTCCCCCAAAACACCCATTTCTGGACCTTTTCTCAAACCAGTTATCTTCCTAGGATGTTCTTTTTCTCTCTCCCCTTATCGAAATCTTACCTTGCTTCAAGTCATTAACACAAAATCTTACCTTGCTTCAAGTCATTAACACAAAATCTTACCTTGCTTCAAGTCAGTAACACAAGGTACATTTTAGATTGTCTGAGATGTAGCTTGTTAAATACAGGTTCTTGTGTCCTACCCCCAGAGATTTGTGTTCAGACTTGCTTAAATCTTCGGTGATTCCAGGAATTAACTTTTTAAGCATGCTCCCTAGATTCTGACAGGGTCTATGTGGTGTGTGGTGTGGTGTGTGTGTGTGTGTGTGTGCACGTGTGTGTAGGTAGGTAGGTAGTGGGATCATTTTGAGGGACATTGCTTTGGTAATGGAAATTTAAAATGTGGTTGGAGGCCAGAAGACCTCTGGACTAGAAAGGGCATTTGAAGCCATCCAGTTCCGCATTATAAATTTTCTTGTGAGGAAACTGGGGCCCAGAGAATGTAGCTCTACCTTGTAAATTTACTAATGCAGAAACTGAGGCCCAGATAATTTAAGTGATGTGCCCAGGATCACACAGTTATGAATTGGCTGAGCTGGTACAGCCACAATCCCAGCTCTGTCTTTCTCTAACACAAGATTTTCCCTAGATTCCATAGCAATAAGCCCCAAACCCTGCCCTCACCACACGATACACCACCATCACCACAGGAGGATTGCCTAGGCTGGGTTAAGACCCACACACAAGTTGTGTGGTCTTGTGCAAGTTACCTGGTCTCTCTTGGGCTTAGTTTCACTGTTAATAGAGCAGGTATAAAACTCAGCTCACAGGGCTGTTGATATGGTTTGGCTGTGTCCCCACCCACCCAGATCTCATCTTCAATTGTGACTCCCATAATCCCCACATGTTGTTGGAGGGACCAAGTGGGAGATAATTGAATCATGGGGGCAGTTTCCCCCATACTCTTTTTGTGGTAGTGAATAAGTCCCACAGGATCTGATGTTTTTATAAGAGGAAACCCCTTTTGCCTGGCTCTCATTCTGTCTTGCCTGCTGCCATGTAAGACGTATCTTTTGCCTTCGCCTTGATCGTGAGACCTCTCCAACCACGTGGAACTGTGAGGCCGTTAAACGTCTTTTTCTTTATAAATTATCCAGTCTTGGGTATGTCTTTATCAGCAGCATGAAAACGGACTAATATAGCTGTAATGCAGATTAAGTGAAATAGAATGCAAGGTTTTTCATGGGACAAGGCCAGAGAAAAATACTGAGAATAAATATATGCTTTGGGCTATATTTTGGAGTATTAATTTACATTGTTTTCTTTTTCCCAGTTATTCTTTTTCCCTTTGTTGCCATTCATGTTTGTGGCCTGCTCCCTGCTCGTCACCCCAGGATGGATGTAACAGGAGAAATTAGAAATAGCCTGCACATCTTCCTGAAATTTTTTCCCAGAAGCCTAATCCCCAGGATCACTAAGGAATCCCAGGGACAAACTAAAAGTCTTGACAAGAAGCCTGGGGACAAAATGAAGAAAGGACAATTCTGCTTGGGATGGGGATTTGAGATTTGGGATGGGGGAAATGAGGGATGAGAAAGGTCTATAGTTCCTGGCTGAAGAGGGAAGTAGGTCCTACATCCCAATATAGTCTCTGGGTTTATCTGGGCAGGCAGAAATGCAGGAAAACTCCTTTGAAAGTCCCTTGACCCAAGTGTGGTGAGGAACGCTTAAAGGCCATGCAGATGTAGACAGTGGTAATCACAGCTGATCACCCACCATCCTTCCACAGTTTGGCATCATCAAAATCTTAAAATCACAGCAAAATCTCAGGTATCAGGGGGGCTTGCATAACTATGGCCCAGCCCTCAGTGGAGAGAAGTCCAGCAATGAGGTCAGGCCAGATGCAGTGACTCATGCCTGTAATCCCAGCACTTTGGGAGGCCGAGGTGGGAGGAAATCATTTGAGCCCATGAATTCAAGACCAGTTTGAGCATTATAATAAGATCTTGTCTCCACACACACACAAAAAAGTTGACTACATTTTTAATTTAAAATTAAAATTTTTAATTTAATTTAAAATTTAAACCACCAGTGTGGTGGTGCAGGTACCTGTAGTCCCAGCTACTCAGGAGGCTGGGGTGGGAGGATCACTTGAGCCAAATAATTTGAGGCTGCAATGAGCTATGATTACACCACTGCACTGCAACCTGGGCAATAGAGTGAGACCCTGTCTCTTAAAAAAAGTGTAGGAGGTTAGGGGGATGAGGTCAGTTTTCTATCAGCCAGGAGGAAGGTCACCTTGAGATAGAAATAAAGTTGAATTATAGAAAATAAGGCAGCCACTACTTGTTCCAACTGTAGGGGCTAAGTGTCCACTCACAATCAAGAGAATGCATGAGTGGCCTGTGCTTCTCACATTCCTTATTGCACTGCTGGCTGGGACTCCCTGAGCTGTTAAGGTTGAGGGAACAGTGCAATCTCAGGCCCTTATTCCAGCACCCCCATGCCATTCCCAGAACAGCCAGGAGCAGATCCAGGTTTGACGGGGCATTGAACTTAAACATTTGTGGCCCTGTTTAAGAAAAAGAATACAAAATTACACATACAAAGTTAGGAACAAAAGTGACCTCTGCTGGCTTCTGAAGTCATGCCTGGCTCCTGCTGCTGGCACCAGCCTTCAAGTGCCCACGGCCCGTCCCTGCGTGACAAACACACTTGCAGCCAGGCCCTCAGTGCTACCTGCCCCTAGACCGAGAGATAATACCAAGGACCTTGACAGCCCTGGTAGTCACTGCAGTGCTTGCTGCCAAGGGCGATGCAGTTGTCCATGTTCCAGAGCCCAGCTGCCTGAGCCAACAAGACATAGCACCTGCCAGAGCCCGCAGCAGGCATGAGCCCACACTTGGCCCTGCTGGAGGGACAGCCATAGCGTGCTGCAGCTTGGTCACTGTAATCACAAAAATGTGGTGACGATTCACAATGTAAAACAAGTAAACTCTGCCTTCAAGATCACGTTGTCGGGCCGGGCATGGTGGCTTATGCCTGTAATCCCAGCAACTCAGGAGACTGAGGCAGGAGGATCACTTGAACCCAGGAGGTGGGGTTGCAGTGAGCTGAAATTGCACCATTGCACTCTGGCTTGGGTGACAGAGTGAGACTCTGTCTTAAAAAAGAAAATGCTTTAAAACTTGGAATGTGTCTACTATATTATTTTCAGTACATTTGACATATGTTGTAATTAAATAAACTTAATAATATATTTAAAAATAAGTAAATAAATATTTCCAAAAGAAGACTAGGAATAGTCTATACCTCACAGAAACCTTAGAAAACTTAATTAATATAAAGCAGCGGAATCAGGGCCAGGCACATGGCAAACACTTGTTGAATATTCATTGTTTTCCTCAGTGCCACTATTTTACATAATTTTAAAGCTTTCTTTTCTTTTTTCTTATTTTTTTAACTGTCCTAGAAGTCAACCGAGATGGGACAGAAAGGAAAGAAAATCCTGGAATGTCTTCTTGAAGAAGGCGATCCTAAATCTGAATCCAAATTTTCAGAAATATGTCTCCTGGGTGAAGGTGAAGGTAGCAAGAGTCTGCCCAGCAGCCCCCAACCCCCCCCTTTTTTTTTTTTTTTTTTTTTGAGACGAGTGGAGTTGTGCTCTCTGTTACCCAGGCTGGAATGCAGTGACATGATCTTGGCTCACTGCAACCTCCCCCTTCTGGGTTCAGGTGATTATCGTGCCTCAGCCTCCTCAGTAGCTGAGACTACAGGCGTCCGACACCATGCTCAGCTAAATTTTGTATTTTTAGTAGAGACAGGGTTTCACCATGTTGGCCAGGCTGGTCTTGAACTCCTGACCTCAAGTGATCTGCCTGCCTCAGACTCCTAAAGTGCTGGGATTACAGGTGTGAGCCACAGCACCCAGCCTCACCCAGCTCTCCCTAGTCTCTTTTAACCTCGCCTGTCTGGCTCACATGTTTTCCCAGCTGCTGATCTTTGCTCTTCCTCTCCTCTCTGTCTTTAATGTAAACCCCGCTCCAGAGGCTCTGTTGTTCCCAGGGCCTTTCATGAACTGCCTAGAGAAAGGCCACTTACTGGCTAGTGTTCACCACTCTCCCTCATGTGTCCTTGATTACAGGGACCGAGAGGTAAAATCAAACCATTTTCCAGCCTCCCCAGTAGTCAGGAGTAGCCATGGGAACCCATTTTGCCCTCGAGAGGCAGGCGGAAGTCCATGGGGCAGATGCTTCCCCTGGACCCCTTTAATGAAAAGTATTGGCAAAAAACGTGATTACTTTTGCACCAATCCAGTAAAAAGGGGTCCAGGGCTGGTGTTGCTGTAAAGGGAAATTGTGTTGAAGTTTCCATTACTTGTTGCCAAACACACTCACGAACCTGACTGTCCTGTCAGTAAGGGATGTTTTTGGGTTTTTGTTTGTTTGTTTTGAGACGGAGCTTCACTCTTGTTGCCCAGGCTAGAGTGCAATGGCGCGATCTTGGCTCACCTCAACCTCTGCCTCCGCTTCCTGATTCTCCTCCCTCAGCCTCCCGAGTAGCTGGGATTACAGGCATGTCCCACCATGCTCTGCTAATTTTGTATTTTTAGTAGAGACGGGGTTTCTCCATGTTGGTCAGGCTGGTCTGGAACTCCTGACCTCAGGGGATCCGCCCGCCTCGGCCTCCCAAAGTTCTGGGATTACAGGCATGAGCCACCGTGCCCGGCCATAAGGGATGTTTAATGGAGATGCATAGACAAAAACCTGTGGGGCCCTTGAGGAGCCCTGGACATCCCTTCCAGCCGAAGGCCAAGTACCGCACATTCCTCACCAGCCTCAGCTGCCTCGGTGCAGGTGCCTGCTTCCATCTAGTGTCCATATTTTAAAACTACACCACTGCTTTGGGACGTGAACTATTTTTCCCTCAGCATTTTCTTCTTTCCTTCCGTCACTCATTCATTCATTCATTCATTCATTTGTTCATTTATGAAAGGAAAATAAAATCTCAGGACCTCAATTTAGCCTGCCAAAAGGAAAAAGAATAAGCCAAAAGCCGAGTCATGCAAGAAGCTGCCTTTTCTTTTGTTCCTAAGCAGATGCTACCGATAAAAGGCCAGATATCTCCAGCTGCTCGATGTCCACCTTATCTATCAAGTGCCGATTTACTGAGCATAAACAAATACACAACTGACTATTCCCCCACCTGCTCCTTGTCTCTTGCAACATGTGGATTCTGTGATGTGACTGGACCTTCCCTCTTTCCCCTCCAGCCTACTCTTCCCCTTTAGACACTGAAGCCCACAAAATCACCTTTGGAGAAACGCACAGATCACAGACTGTTTCTGTGGTTTCTGTGTTGCCTTCTTTTGGTATGTGCCTTACATTGGCTTCTAAACGTTACAAACTTCTACATTGACTGAGACTTGTGTCAGACATATTTTGGTTGACAAATCGGCATCCAACAGAAGGGACTCTGAGTGGAGGTGGTCCTGACCTTTGATGAATCTGCCATCAGTGCTTGGTACCAGCCTGGGCTACTTTTATTGCTCAAACTGTTACTGGAAAGGGGTCTGGAACCAATCACAGAGTGAGTTCTTGGATCTCTCGCAGGAAAAAATTCTGGGCCAGTCACAGAGCACAGTGAAAAAAGCAGGTTTATTAAAGACTACTCTATTATAGAGTAGAGCATCCTCAGAAAACAAGAAGAGGAGGCCAGGCACGGTGGCTCACACCTATAATCCCAGCACTTTGGAAGGTGAGGTGTGATAGTTGCTTGAGCCCAGGATTCAAGACCAGCCTGGGCAACGTAATGAGACTCCATCTCTACTAAAAACAAAAAGATTAGCCTGAGTGGTAGCATACCTGCAGTCCCAGCTGCTAGAGAGACTAGGCCGTAGGATCTCATGAGTCTGAGATGTTAAGGCTGCAGTGAGCCATTATCACGCCACTGCACTCCTGCCTGGGTGACAGATAAGGCCTGTCTCAAAAGAAAAAAAAAAAAAAAGGAAAAGAAAAAAAAAAGCAAGAGTAGGACTGTGAACACAAATAAAATGCTATATAAAAAGGGAGCTGGCCAGGAGTGGTGGCTCACACCTGTAATTCCAACACTTCGGGAGGCCAAGGCAGGTGGATCACTTGAGGTCAGGAGTTCAAGACCAGCCTGGCCAACATGGTGAAACCCTGTCTCCACCAAAAATATAAAAAATTAGCCAAGTGTGGTGGCATGCACCCGTAATCCCAGCTACTCAGGAGGCTGAGGCAGGAGAATCATTCGAACCTGGGAGGCAGAGGTTGCAGTGAGCAGAGATCATGCCACTGCACTACAACCTGGGTGACAACACGGGACTCTGTCTCAAAAAAAAAAAAGAAAAAGAAAAAGAAAGAAAGCTAAGAATAATGAACTTATGTGCTTTATTATAAAGGCTTGTGATCAGCTTGTGACAGGCTGATGTTATCTTCTTGTGTAACTATTGAGTTCAGCAGGATTTTAGGGATATACTATTATCTATTAGTATAAGAAACCTATTGTCTATTAGTATAAGAAGCCTATTCTTAAACTAAGAATACTTTTTGGTCTTGAGATATCAGGACATCAAGACTTTTTGTTAAGTTCTACATCTTGTTTACTTAGCAATTATCATTAACTTATTCTCTCAACCATAAAGGTCTTGTGAAGGAGAGTGCCTAACTTCCTGGGAATGGAATCTAGCAGGTTTCACTTCATTTGGCCTTATTCAAGCTGGAGTCACTCTGGTTTGGACACCTCTGATATATTTTCCTCCTCCCTTTTATAAGGGGATCCTTAATTCTAAGTACAGAGGAACAGAGGTCCATCTTCAGAAATGTCTTCAAGCTGAACAGGGGCAATGATATTCTTCCCTAACCATTGGGATCCCTTGTATTTAGATTGGAGAGGAGTTCACTCAGCAAGTGTTGGCATGGTGAGGACCAATCATTATTGTGACTTTCAACAAAAGGTGAAATCTGGAAAATTAGTAAGTGTTCAATTTGAAGAAGCTATTTAATAGGTTTACCTTGTTTCTTTTTCTTTTTTCTTTTATTTTTTTTTTAGATGGCATTTTGCTCTTGTCACACAGGCTGGAGTGCAATGGCGTGATCTCGGCTCACTGCAACCTCTGCCTCCTAGGTTCAAGTGATTCTTCTGCCTCAGCCTCCCGAGTAGCTGGGATTACAGCTGTGTCGCACTATGCCCTGCTAATTTTATATTTTTAGTACAGATGGAGTTTCACTATGTTGGCCAGGCTGGTCTTAAACTCCTGACCTCAGGTGATCCGCTTGCCTCCGCCTCCCAAAGTGCTGGGATTGCAGGTATGAGCCACTGTGCCCGGCCAGGTTTACCTTGTTTTCTTGCACAAAAATTACAACAGCAATACATTCCATAGCAACAAAACAGAATCTGTTCCAATCATCTGAAAAAAAAAAAAAAAAAAAAAAGGTTTTCCATGAACCAGACAATTGCTGGAACCACCCTGATATGAGGTCAACTGACAGTGTGTCAACAGCAGAGATAAGGGTGTCTAAGTCCTTCATGGCCTGAGTAATATTATGTGAATGGTATGGAATATACAAACAACATTCCACTTTGATGATAGCACAAGATCCCCCTTGAGCTGCTGTTAAAATGCCCAAAGCCATGCTGTTTTGTAACGCTACCTGTCTAATTTGAGAAGTCTCTTCAGTTAGTAGGATAATAGCATGCTGTGTCGTACTGAAAGCTGTAGCTGTATGTTGGAATAGGGATTCGACTTGCCACTTGACATCCATTACAGCTGCCTCTGGCAGTAATATAGCCCTCGAGTAAAACCACCAAGGAGGGTCGGGCGCAGTGGCTCACGCCTGTAATCCTAGCACTTTGGGAGGCCAAGGCGGGTTGATAGCCTGGGTTCAGGAGTTCGAGACCAGCCTGGCCAACATGGTGAAACCTCCTCTCTACCAAAAATACAAAAATTTAGCTGGACGTGGTGGTGGGTGCCTGTAATCCCAGCTACTCTGGAGGCTGAGGCAGAGAACTGCCTGAACCCTGGGGGAGCGGAGGTTGCAGTGAGCCAAGATCACACCACTTCACTCCAGCCTGGGTGTAAGGGTGAAACTCCCTCTTGGAAAAAAAAAAAAAGAAAAAAAAATCACCAAGGAGACCACTTTGGTCACCTGTGATGAGATATCCCAACTTTCCAGTTAGATGAGAGAGAGTCTCATTTAGTGAGGATATGCCCTGGGAGATAAGGATGACCCCATGTACATCTTCCAATCCAATTACAAGGTAAATATGGCCAGCCGTGAGACCGACATGCCCATAGCCAACCCCAAGGAGAAAGACAGGCAACCAGTGGCTAGGACTTATTCTGCCATCCCATCCACACTTGATCACTTACAAGGGTGTGATTACATTTTTGGGTGGTAACCTTCCCATATTACGGGTCTCAGTCTCTTTGTAACTGTTACTGTCTCTTTCAAAGCATAGAGGTACTATGCTTGATACCAGCACTTGGACAGCTGTCATCCACCCAAGTCCATCATGCACAGCATGACAGGGCAGGGTGGAATTTAGCTGTTTCCTCATTAAACCAAAAAGATGCTTCCTTGTTTCATTGTGAGAAATGAAAGGGTTGGACCCTTTGTTTTTGTAGTACATGGGAAAACGTGATGGATGTTCATTCCAATCATAATGATGATCCCATGAACTCATATTGGCTGGCGGGATGTGTTATGGCAGCACCACGGTGGAGGAGAGCTGTAGTTCTCCGCACACCTGGTGATCCATTTGGTTGTGTAGGGAGGCTGGAGTTTGTGCCCATTCAGCAAAGAGATTGCCTCTTAGCTAATACCAATATATGTCCTGAACTGGGATACTAATCCAGATTTTTATGTTATTCATCTTTCTTGTTTCTTCTGAGCAGGAGCTAGAGATCACTGGTTGGTTCACAGGAATAAGTGGAATCAGTCTCTTACGTTCCAGCAGCCTGTGGGACTTCATAAGAAACAGGCTTAATTCAAGATCAATGAACCCAGCTGCTTCTTCCTTGAAGTGTAACTGCGGTTGAGGTACTAAGGAGTACTTACTCAGTAGGGTCCTTTCCACTGTGGGAAAGTTGATCTACTGGGGACCATTCTTTTCAAGTAATTAACAGGACCCCATTTCCTGGCTGGATTACAGTAGGATTTTTTTCCTTAGTGAAGGAAGGAAGTCTCCCATTTCTGTATTCAAGAAGAGCTTTTTGCACATAACCTAAGTTGGCAACATAATTCTGTAATTTGAAAGTATCTATATCTACTAGGAAATCCACAATTCTTTCAGAAAGGCCTTTCCATACATTATTTCAAAAGAGCTGAGCTACAGCCTTCCACTGGGGCAGCCCAAACTTGCAGCAAGGCCACAGGCAATAGACACAGCCAGGTTTCTGATGTTTCCTGTCAGAGCTTAGCAGGGGTCCTCTTTAGAGTTTGATTGGCCCTTTCTGCTTTTCCTAAGACTGGCCTCCATGCAGAATGAAGACCATATTGAATTCCTAGAGCGGATGCTGTGTCTTGGGTTATTGTTGCTGTGAAAGATGGGCCATTATCACTCTATAAGCTTTTAGGCAACCTGCATCTGGGAATCATTTCCTTAAATGAAAATTTAGAAACCTTGATTGACTTTTCAAGCCAGATAGGAAAAGCTTCAATCCAACAGGTAAAGAAAGGTGTCAACCAACACTAATAAATATTGGAATCCTTTACATGGGGGCATTTGGGTATAGTGTGTTTGCCAATCTTCTTCTGGGTATGATCCCCTATGCTGAACAGGCTTTACTAGTGGAGTAGGTAAAGGTTGGTTCTTTGAGTTTTTTAGGGGGGCACACAATTCACAGGCCCAAGTCACTTGTTTTACTGTTCTAAGAAAGTCTTTTCGGCCAGGCGCGGTGGCTCACTCCTGTAATCCCCAGCACTTTGGGAGGCCGAGGTGGGTGGATCACAAGGTCAGGAGTTCAAGGCCAGCCTGGCCAACATGGTGAAACCCCGTCTCTACTAAAAATACAAAAATTAGCTGGGCGTGGTGGCAGACGCCTGTAATCCCAGCTACTCGGGAGGCTTAGGCAGAGAATTGCTTGAACCTGGGAAGCAGAGGTTGCAGTGAGCTGAGATCGCACCACTGCACTCCAGCCTGGGTGACAAAGTGAGACCCTATCTCAAAAAAAAAAAAAAAAAAGTATTTTCCTATAAACAGATGAGCCATATTAATTGAAATGAGAAATCTCTTCCCAAATGAGTAGAGCCATGCCAATACTTAACTATTTTCCATTGATCAGCCCTTGGGACATATCATCTGTCATTTGCATCAGCCATCTGGAAGTGTTTGGAGTTAACCCATGGGTTTTAGCCCATTTTTATTCTTTTCTAGTATTAACCATGCTCTAGCTTTATCGTCACCAAGGCAGTGGGCACCAACATGCCTACCAGATTAACTGGTTCCCTCAAATGCAGCTGTCTCAGCTGTAGCATCTACAAAATAAAAGAAAAATGCCCTTTTATTATTTTAGAGTTTTCTTTTCTTCTTTTTTCTTTTTTTTCTTTTTTCTTTTCTTTCTTTCTTTTTTTTTTTTTTTTTTTTTTTTTGAGATGGAGCATTGCTCAAGTTGCCCAGGCTGGAGTGCAGTGGCACTATCTTGGGCTCACTGCAACCTCCACTGCTCTGGTTCAAGCAATTATCCTGCCTTAGCCTCCCAGGTAGCTGGGATTACAGGAATGCACCACCACACTGGACTAATTTTTGTATTTTTAGTAGAGACGAGGTTTCACCCTGTTGGCAAGCCTGGTCTCCAACTCCTGACCTCATGATCCGCCCGCCTCGGCCCCCCAAAGTGCTGGGATTACAGGCGTGAGCCACCGCACGTGGCCTATTTTGGAGTTTTCCTTTTGATGTCCCCTGCAGTGAATCACAGCAACTTCTTTAGGCAGCGAGGAAGCATCTAGTAGATTTAAAATTCCGAAATAATGTTCTATAGGGGAGCCCTTAGCAGTTAAAGAGTCCCCATTATTTCCAAATAGCAGCATGAGCGTGAACACCAGGAAGCCATACTTGGAGTTTATGTACGTGTTAATTCTTTTTTTAAATTATTATTATTTTTTGAGATGGAGTCTCGCTCTGTCTCTAGGCTGGAGTGCAGTGGCACAATCTTGACTCGCTGCAACCTCTGCCTCCTGGGTGATTCTCCTCCCTCAGCCTCCCGAGTAGTTGGGACTACAAGTGTACACCACCATGCCCAGCTAATTTTTGTATTTTTAGTAGAGATGGGGTTTCACCATGTTGGCCAGGCTGTTCTGGAACTCCTGACCTCAAGTGATCTGCCTGCCTCAGCCTCCCAAAGTGCTGGGATTACAAGTGTGAGCCACTACACCGGCCCCAGTAGCCCATCTTTTAAATCTGGCCAGCTGGAGTAAATTTGTTCCATAGCTTGTGTACATGAATGATCTAGGGTGCCTGTGGATCCAAGTAGATAGGTCGCCAGGATTAAGTTCTTCTGTTATACTTTAAGAGTTATATCAAGAGTATTTAGCAATAAAGCCTGATACTTTAATAACTACCCCCTACTCATCTATTGGTGCCATTTAGCTTCCAGGGCCTCTTGTTATTTGGTGTGGGGTCAAAACTTCCAGATGTTGTCCCAAAGTTAATTTATTGTCTTCATCTACGAGAAGAGCAGTTGTTGCAACTTCCCTGAAACATCTGAGTCATCCTGAAGCCACATGGCCAATTGGTTAGAAAAATATGCCATGGGTCAAGGGATGTATCCCTGTTTCTAGACAAGAAGACTCAGGGCTGTTCTTTGTTTCTCAGCCACATAAAGGAAGAAAGTAAAGGCTGTCCCTAAACCCACGGGGAAGAATTGTCCAAGTTGACACAGAAACCAAATGATTATTAGGTAATCAAAAGTAAAGACCACAATAGGGGACTCAGAAAAAGAAATGTTTCACTAGGGAAGGGAAACGACAAAGGTCTACAAAGGAATGTCCAAGTTCAGGTCAGTAGTGGCAAGCAGGACAAGATTTACATGGCCTTGCCATTTGTAACCAAAAAGCAAAAGTCATTCCATTAGCAAGGAGATGAAAAAGAACTGCTGAAAAGCAATCTCCAGTTTTCCATCCTGGAGCAGTTCACCTACAGGGGACTGGTATAATTACTGCCAGGCTTAAACTTTCACATTCGACCTTTTCATTTAAAACTTGTAAATGCGAAATTCCAGGTAATCTTTGCAGAAAAGGAGAGACAATAAACAATTCATTTAAGTGGTCTATATCTAGAGAAAGTAAATATTGCAGAGTCATTTGTCCCCAGTGTCTTCTAGCAACATGCCAGAACAGACAGGCAAATGGCCCATAACCCAAAGACAAACAAGGAAAAGGAAAGTTAAAAACCTCAGGACCGGTTCAACGAGACCTCTCTCATAAAGCAGCAGTAGAGCGGAGAAAGCAATCAGGAAACTGGCAAGTGGCAGCCTTTGGAAAGCTCTTACAGAGAGCACAAGGAGGACAGATCCACAGTGAATAATGGTTAACATCCCATTGTGCTGAACCCATTTTCAGCTGTGAGGGGCCTTTAACCCTCCCAAGTAGGCCTCAAACTCAATCTTAGATAAGTCCTTGTCCTTCATCGGTATAAAAATATATTCCCCTGCTTACCAAAGTCAGTCAGTTGGTGCGGCGCAGTCTATTTCTTTTGGGTTGAAAGTCTCACCTCAATAAAGTCCTTGGAAGCTGCCACAGGAAATGTTACTTAAAAGGAATTTTGTTCCAGACCCAAAAAGCAGGTTCTTGGATCTCAGGCAGGAAAGAATTTAGGGCCAGTCACAGAGCACAGTGAAAGAAGCAAGTTTATTAAAGACTACTCTATTACAGAGTAGGGTGTTCTCAGAAAGCAAGAGGAGGACCCCACACCAAAAATTATGTAGCTAGCTAAGAATAATGGTCTCATGTGCTTTAGTACAACAGCTTGTGATCCGCTTGTGACAGAGTATTAGTGGTGTTATTCTCTGTGTAACTATTGATTTCAGCAAAAAGTTATGAATATATTATTATCTTTGAAGAGAAACCTATTCTTAAACTAAGAATGCTTTCTGTTCTCAAGATATCAGGACATCAGGACATTTCCTTAAGTTCTGGGTCTTGTTTAGTGAGTAAGAATCATTAGCTTGTTCCCTCAACCAAAAGGTCTTGTTACGGGTAGAGGGTGTCCAGGTTCATGGCATCTTGAACAAAGAATTGGACAAAATGTACAAACCAACGAAAGAATGAAGCAACGAAACCAGATTTATTGAAAATGAAAGTACACTCCACAGGATGGGAGCAGCCCCTATCTAGGGGCTCAATAGCCAGGTTACAGAATCTTCTGGGGTCCAAATACCCACTAGAGGTTTCCCATTGGTGACCTGGTGTTCACCCCATGCAAGTGAAGTAGTGGCCTTCAATCAGAGGCTGAAGTGAAGTTACAAAGTTGCACTTCTATGCAAACGTCTGATTGCAGGTCATTATTTCATTTGCATGGAGTGCACACCAAGTGGTCAATGGGAAACCTCTAGTGGGTATTTGGATTGATTGGTGGCTTTCTGCAACCAATCAGAGGTACTTTCAATTTTCCATTTGCCCTGCAGAAAAGCAGGTTTGCAAAGGGAGTAACCTCTAGTCCTTTTTGTTACTTAGGCATAGAAAGTTGAGGTTTTCCTTTTGATTTAGTTCTAGGAAGTCAGTGTGAATCAGCCTTAGGTTTCCTGCCTCCACAGCCTATTCTCCTGCCTCAGTCTTATGATGGAGAATACTTAACTTTCTGGTTAAGAATACTTAACCCAGCAGGTTTTGCTTTATTTAGATTTTATTCAAGATGGAGTCACTCTGGTTTGGACTCCTCTGACAGTGGGAGTGAAGTAGAAGTGATAGGGTTTCTTTACAGTTCTTATATCCAACTATTTGATTTAGTCTATAGGGAATTCCCCTTTGTCTTCTTTAGTCATATCGAAGCATTTCAACAGGTATTTAGTACCTCTGAGCTAGCCAACTTGTTACTTTGTATCTTTTTAAGTACCTACTCTTTACTAGTTATTGTCTGAGGCACTATAACATCTCTATTCACTATAGCAATCTTCTGAAGATTAGATTCCATTTTATAAGTGAAGATTACAATTTTGAGGGGTGATATGATTTATTGGAACTCAGATCCTTCTGACTTTCAAATAGTTGTTTCTTGGACCAAAGGACAGTGAAATGGTGATGACTATATCTGCATGAAAAGGGAACAAAGAAGCTGTCTGACTCTTCACTTTCAGCAAATAAGGTGGCTGCTGATGCTAACCTGAGCGCAGCATTAGGCTATGGGAAAGCTTTCTCCAAATTCAAATAATCATTTTGTTACAGGAAAGGGGTCCCAATCCACTACAACAGGGGGTCCCTGGATCTCATGCAATAAAGAATTCAGGACAAGTCTGCGTGCAAAGTGAAAGCAAGTTTATTAAGAAAGTGAAGGAATAAAAGCATGGCTACTCTATAGACAGAGCAGCCATGAGGGCTGCTTGTTGCCCATTTTTATGGTTTTTTCTAGATGATATGTTAAACGAGGGGTGCATTATTCATGCCTCCCCTTTTTAGACTATATAGGGTAACTTCCTGACGTTTCCATGGCATTTGTAAACTGTCATGGCGCTGCTGGGAGTGCAGCAGTGAGCACGACCAGAGGTCACTCTCGTGCCTGTTTTGGTTTTGGTGGGTTTTGGCCGCTCCTTCACTGCAACCTGTTTTATCAGCAAGGTCTTTATGACCCGTATTTTGTGCCGACCTCCTATCTCATTCGGTGACTTAGAATGCCTTAACCATTTGGGAATGCCGCCCAGTAGGTTTCAGCCTCATTTTACCTAGCTCCTATTTAAGACGGAGTTGCTCTGGCTCACGCGCCTCTGACAATTTCATGTTCATTTTTCTCTTTGAATTCATGAGCAGCACTGAAGAGAGTGCATGAGGTTTCTGGAAAATACCAATTTGAAGTCTTTTAGTCCATAAGATTCCCTGTTATAAATTTCCTCCCAGGCTGAAAAAAAGTAATGGTTGACCATAAGAAAAATGGCGGCCGCAGCTTCTCCCCGGCAAGCCGACGCCATTCTCCAGCAATCGCATCGATACATTTAGTGCTTGCCTCTTTGCACGTCATTTCCGGCACCGGCATGGCGGGGTGAGCGGCCGGCTGCCTTATTAAGACTCAGAATTTAATCAGCCTGGTGAGCCCACTCTGAGGAGATGGAGTATCGCTGAGGTGATGGGAGAGAATGTGGTCGTTAGCAACATGGAGAGAGAAAGTGGGAAGCCGGTGGCTGTTGTCGCAGTTGTGACTGAGCCTCGGTTTACCCAGCGATACAGAGAATATCTCGAGAGGCAGAAACTCTTTGATACACAGCACCGTGTGGAAAAGATGCCGGATGGCTGGGTGGCGCTACCAGTGCTGGGAGAGACGCTTCCAGAGCAGCACCTGCAGGAGCTGAGAAATCGTGTTGCCCCAGGCAGTGCCTGTATGTTGACGCGGCTCCCGGATCCTGTTCCTTCAAAGAGGGCCCAGGGTTGTTCACCTGCCCAAAAATTGTGTCTTGAGGTGAGTCGCTGGGTGGAGGGCCGGGGAGTCAAGTGGTCAGCCGAGTTGGAGGCTGATTTGCCCCGATCATGGCAACGGCATGGTAATCTTTTGTTGCTGAATGAAGACTGTTTCCAAGCCAATCAGTGGAAAAATCTGGGACCGGAACTCTGGGAGACCGTTGCCTCCGCACTTGGCGTCCAGCGTTTGGCAAAACGCGGGCGGGTATCACCGGATGGCACTCGAACTCCTGCAGTGACACTGTTGCTGGGTGACCATGGCTGGGTAGAGCATGTGGATAATGGTATCCTTTATAAGTTTGACGTGACCCAGTGTATGTTCTCCTTCGGAAACATCACTGAGAAGCTTCGAGTGGCATCCTTGTCCTGTGCTGGAGAAGTGCTCGTGGATCTCTATGCAGGGATTGGTTATTTTACGTTGCCTTTCCTAGTTCATGCTGGTGCTGCCTTCGTCCATGCTTGTGAGTGGAATCCCCATGCTGTAGTTGCTCTGAGAAATAACCTTGAGATCAATGGAGTAGCAGATCGGTGCCAAATACACTTTGGAGATAACAGAAAACTGAAGCTCTCAAATATTGCAGATAGGGTGATTCTGGGGCTGATTCCCAGCTCTGAAGAAGGCTGGCCCATTGCCTGCCAAGTGTTACGGCAAGATGCTGGAGGCATTTTGCATATCCACCAAAATGTGGAATCTTTCCCAGGGAAGAATCTTCAGCCTCTTGAAGTCAGCAAAACAGAGAAAGAACATTGGCTGTATCCTCAGCAAATTACCACCAACCAATGGAAAAATGGAGCTACCAGGGATACTAGGGGAAAAATGTTGTCACCAGCCACCAAGCCAGAGTGGCAAAGGTGGGCAGAATCTGCAGAAACTCGAATCGCCACTCTTCTTCAGCAGGTGCATGGGAAACCGTGGAAGACACAAATTCTGCACATCCAACCAGTGAAATCCTACGCTCCCCATGTGGATCACATAGTCCTGGATCTGGAATGCTGCCCCTGTCCTTCAGTTGGCTAGAGAAGGTGGACCCTGGGACACATGGGATCCATGTGCGAGTGGTCCTTACTGTATCAGTTCAGTCGAGGTTGTCATCCCTTTTGTCCCCTGGTGATCAGTTTTTTTCATATTTTGTAGCCCTGAAAGCAGGCTCTAGATCAATTCAAATTATTTCATTTGTCTTCCATTGATAACATAGAAAATGAAATACCTATTTGGGAGAAGCAGCATGGCCCACTGAAATGAGGCTCAGTTGTGCAATTATGAATTCCAAATTCTGACCTCAGTTCTGGAATTGAAGTTTCAGTATGTTTTGGCCTCGGGTTTTGTTATTTGCAAAAGGAGAGTTTCTTTGAATTGTCTCACATCGCTATTTATGAAGCAGCTATACACAGGACATTGATTATTTTAAGAGTGAAAGACACAGTACTTTTTCCAAATTGCTCTGGCTACCATATAGAAAATTGACTGGAGGAGGGCCAAGATGGAAACAGGGAGACCAGTGAGGAGGCTTCTGTGGTTGTCTAGGTCTGAGGTGATGGTAACTTGGACTAGGGTGGTGGTAATGGGACGTAGATGGATATGATAAATAAAATTGACAGACCAAGCAATGGAATCAGAATTAAGTCCTTAACATGATGGTGCTTTGTTATTATGACTAAATTAGAGAGAGAAGGGAACAAAAAATATTTTAGTGTATTTACATTCCCTTACTGTGGCATTCCTAAATGATTGTGGGGGGATGTCTTATAAATTTGATTTGTTGTGGTAGAAATATGGTTAAGAATCACCAGTCTATTTTTCTTTTTTTTAAAAGCTCATCTGCTGAGGACGAATCACTGTTCTAAATCATAGGGAATCTAGATTTCTAGCCTCAAGCTTGTGCAATAGCTGCCAATTAATAGCTATTAAAGTTCCTATTAAAATCTTAGATTTGTATAGGCCTCATACTCCCTCTTCATCTTCCTACCGTGGCTGAGAACACGAGGGACAACCTAAGAAGCTATAGGGAATGTGAAATATTCTGCAGAGCATTTCCAGCCTCACCTTATTTTATGGCTGTCTGCCATAAAAGATGGTTTGCCATTGGAGTGACTAATTGTTCGTTGTTTTTTGTTTGTTTGTTTGCTTTTTTGTTTTTTTGAGACAGAGTCTTGCTCTGTCACCCAGGCTGGAGTGCAGTGGCACTATCTCAGCTCACTGCAACCTCTGCCTCCCAGGCTCAAGCGATTCTCAAGCCTCAGCCTCCCAAGTAGCTGGGATTACAGGTGTGCACCACCATGCCCAGGTAATTTTTGTATTTTTAGTAGAGATGGAGTTTCACCAGTTGGCCAGGCTGTTTTGGAACTCCTGACCTCAAGTGATCTGCCCACCTTGACCTCCCAAAGTGCTGGGATTACAGGTGTGAGCCACCACGCATGGCCCTGGGTGACTAATTGTTGATTACCACTCAGAGCTTTGTTTTGGTGTATTTTAAAGCTATCTAGGCTGATTTGCTAGGTGAAGGAAATATAGAAAAGTGTGGCCTTATATGATTGTACCTGACATTTGGCTGACTGGATTTGGGCATGGCTACTCATCTTTCTCTTGCAACAGTAGCAGTAAGGACAGGTTGGTGCTGTTTGTGTTATCCAACAAATATTAAGTGCCTATTATATACAGAAGCCACAGAAAACATAACAATCCATTAGATAGAGTTCCTGTCTCTGAGGAACCCACAACCTAGCAGCCAAAATAACAAAGGTACTCAAAGAAAAACTTGGAGTGCAGTAAGATAGGTGCCATGGAAGTGGTAGCACGTTATAGGAATGCAAAGATGGGAAAGAAGAGTTCTCAGAACTGAATAGGGAAGTCTTCAGAGGTAGTGTTTGAATTGGCTCATGAAAACTGGGTAAGATTTTGATGGGCAGGTTGCAGGTAGAAACAGGCACTAGTAGAAGAGAATAACAGATGCAAAAGTTTGAATCCTCAGAAAATGGTATGTTGTCATTAGGTAAGTTTGGAATAGAGGAAGCAGTGAGAGATGTGTTGAAGATGGGGGACTGTTGTAAGGATTAAAAAGCACTAGATGTTAGCCAGCATGTGATCCCACCACAAAAGCAAACAGCCTGCTTATTTCCATTCCCATCTCACAGAGTGGCCTTCCTGTGTTACCTTAATCATCTTCTCTTGTTTCTTGTTTTGTTTTGTTTTTTTCGAAACAGAGTCTCGCTCTGTCACCCAGGCTGGAGTGCAGTGGCGCAATCTCTGCCCACTGAAACCTCTGCCTCCTGGGTTCAAGTGATTCTCCTGCCTGAACCTCCCAAGTAGCTGGGACTACAGGCATGTGCCAACACACCTGGCTAATTTTTTTGTATTTTTAGTAGAGATGGGTTTCACCGAATTAGCGAGGATTGTCTCGATCTCCTGACCTCGTGATGTGCCCGGCTCGGCCTCCCAAAGTGCTGAGATTACAGGCATGAGCCACCATGCCCAGCCAATCATCTCCTCTTTTACATAATGGGTTTTTCCTCACTTGTGTGCCCATGGCTTGCTGTCCTCACATTAATGCTAAAGATAGCAACCTGGAGGTTAAGCCAATGTGGGAAGGGAACAAGGAGAAACAATGGGGAAGATGAGCCAGAGAGTCAGTCTGGGGACTCAGGATTTTCCTTTTTGCCATAAGCGCTGGATAGATAGCTGATGTCAGGTGTGGCCAGTTGAATTCATTCGACCAACAGTTGTTGGGCTCCTGCATGCTTGTGCTCTCCGTCCTTCATATATATATAATATATATAAAATGTAAACATATATGGGCCCTATGTGTGCAGTGATGAAAGACTGACATGGCTCTGCCTTCATATTATTTATTTTTATTTTTTGGAGATGGAGTCGCCCAGGGTGGCGTGCAGTGGAGCGATCTCAGCTCACTCCAACCTCCACCTCCTAGATTCAAGCAATTCTCCTGCCTCAGCCTCCTGAGTAGCTGGGATTAAGGCATCTGCCACCATGCCTGGCTAATTTTTGTATTTTTGGTAGAGACAGGGTTTCACCATGTTGGCCAGGCTGGTCTCGAACTCCTGACCTCAGGTCATCCACCTACCTTGGCCTCCCAAATGCCTTCATAGAATTTAGATTCCACTCATTCAACTCCTGACTCCTCTACTTTCTGTGTGACCTCAGGCAAGTTATGAATCTCTCAAGATTTAGTTTCCTCATCTGTACATTAGGGTAAACAATTGTACATATCCTATAGGGTAGTTCTTAGGTGTAAATGAATATATGTTAAGCTGTCATCATCGTGACTCACTGAGTGGTGAATACTTTTGTGAAATAAAAAGTATTTGAGACAGGTCTCAATCAGTTTAGAGGCTTATTTTGCCAAGGTCGAGGACACACGGGAAAAAGACACGAGTCATAGTAGGATCTGTGGCCTGCACTTTTTCCAAAGAGGATTTTGAAGGCTTCAGTATTTAAAGGGGAAAGTGACGGTAGGAGGGCTAGGGGTAGAGGAAAAACCAAAAAGGAGTGTAGGTAGTGAGTTAGGTGGTCATATTCTTATGAGGCTTTGATTAGTACTCACTGAATCCACGTTACATGTGAAGTGGGGTAGAGGAACAGTCAATTATGTATTTGTCTGGACTCAGCACATCTGCATATGTCTGGGGTGGGCAGAGGGATGGTTTCTAGTCTTGTCTTTGTGCTGTATCTGTGAAGATAAGCTGTTTACATTGTCAAGGTAAGGGAGACCAACTGAGGAGATATGTAACCTTCTATCTTGCAGCTGTGTTTAGGCAAAAGGAAAGGCAGTTTTTTTGCATGATTGAGTTTCCAAGCTTCACTTTTCCCTTTGGCATAGTAAGTTTGGGGTCTCCCTTTTTTGTTGTTGTGGTTGAGATGGAGTTTCACTCTTGTTGCCCACGCTGGAGTGCAATGACGTGATCTCGGCTCACCACAACCTCCGCCTCCCAGGTTCAAGTGATTCTCCTGCCTCAGCCTCCCGAGTAGCTGGGATTATAGGCACGTGCCACCATGCCCGGCTAATTTTTGTATTTTTAGTAGAGACAGGGTTTTTCCATGGTCAGGCTGGTCTCGAACTCCCGACCTCAGGTGATCCGCCTCCCAAAGTGCTAGGATTACAGGTGTGAGCCACTGCGCCCAGCCTGGGGTCTGACATTTTATTTTCCTTTCACACTTCATTCTATCAGTCTTTGTATATGATGAACCACCATTTCCCAATTTGGCTGTGAGGGGTTGCTGTATGTCTGGCCTATTTGAGGCAGAATGTCATTATTTTGAAAAGTCATTCACTGGTTAATTAGGAGATACTGTGTACTCTCTCCATTAAGAGAGAGTGCTTGGAGCCAGTGACATAGAGATGAATAAAACTGAGTCCTGCCCACAATGGGATCACTCTCTGGTGACACGGATACAGAGAAAACAATGTCAATGCTGTTTACTAAGTGCTTAGATAGAAATATGGGTTTTTATGGGCACACATAGGAGAGGCAGCCACCCTCATTTGAGGATGTGGGTTGAGGATTGGACAGGGTGACTGGGAAGGTGGGAGCAGGGATGCCTAAGGGAGTGTTAAAAGAATGAGCAGGAGTTAATGTGTGAATGGAAGAACAGAAGCCTCCCTTAAGCTTTTTCTCTACTTAAGCATGTTCATTTACATTTCAATTTTCTTTGAGGACTTGCTGGGTTGCCCTGGTTGGGAAGAAGCATCTTATGGAACCAAGGAAAAAAGACTGAAGGGTTCAGGAGGCTCATGGGGTCCTTGTCATTTCAGTCCAGCAATTTGTATAAGCTCTAAAGGCTTCCCATGCAAGCTGCAATATTAGTTGCCAGTCAATGCAGCCACTTGATAGCGATATTGTGATTTTTTAAAAATTAGTAATTTTTTAAAACTCCCTCAAACTTGAGCTGCTTTATTAACTTTGTAATTTTAAAAAATTATATGAGTTAACTAATATATGAGTACAATATGTGCCTTTGAAATACACAAATAGGCCTGGTGTGGTGGTTCATGCCTGTGATGCCAGCACCTTGGGAGGCTGTGGCGGATGGATCACCTGAGGTCAGGAGTTTGAGACCAGCCTGTCCAACATGACAAAATCCTGTCTCTACTAGAAATACAAAAATTAGTCAGGTGTGGTGGTGAGCTCCTGTAATCCCAGCTACTTGGGAGGCTGAGGCAGGAGAATCTCTTGAACCCAGGAAGTGGAGGTTGCAGTGAGCCGAGATTGCGCCACTGTACTCCAGCCTGGGCGATAGAGCAAGACTCTGTCTCAAAAACAAAAAACAAACAAAACCATACACGAACAGAAATTAAAAATGGTAGAATTTAAATTTCATTTTCTCCTACCCTGGGCACACATGTGACAAAATCGTGTATATCGTTCTGAAGAGCCTCAGGGTACAGCCATTTTATATTGCACAAGCTGTAAAAGTAGTCATTTTCAAACTAAACTATTACTTAAAATGATCACAAGTATTTAAAATGTTTAAAATAAAGATCCAACCCTGTTCACTTGGGAAAGTTTGGCAGTTCCTTAAAATGTTGAACATAGGGTTATCATATGACGCAGCAGTGAATTAACCAAATAAGACATGTGATAGAGGTATATACACCCAAGAGAATGCAAACATATGTCCACACAAAGGCTTGTACATGAGTATTTGTAGCAGCATTATTCATAACCAAAATGTGGAAACCCAAAGTCCATCAACTGATGAATGGTTAAACAAAATGTCATATCTATACAGTGGAATCTGTAAAAAGGAATGCAGTATTGATACATGGTTTCTGGATGAACCTTGACAACATTATGCTGAGTGAAAGAATTCAGTTGCAAAAGGTCATTTATTGGCCAGAATAGGCAAATCGAGGAAACAGTTCCCAGGTGCTGGGGGGAGTGGAGACTGGAGAATGACTGCTAATAGGTACTGGGCTTCTTTTGTGGGAAGATGAAAATGTTCTGAAAATAGATGGTGGTGATCACTGCACAACTCTGTAATATATGAACCAGCTATTTAATTGTATATTTTTAAAGGGTGAACTTCCCTACTTGCTTCAGCAACATATATACTAAAAGGGTGCGTTTTGTAGTATATGAATGATATCTCAACAAAGCTGTTGGGAAAAAAAAAAAAAAAAAAAGGAAAGAAGTTGGAAACATTTCCTACAGGAAGGAACACCAGAGCTGCATTTATTATTTTTAGGGTCTTGCTTTGTTGTCCAGGCTGGAGTGCAGTGGCGCAATCAAGGTTCACTGCAGCCTGGGCACGGTGGCTCCCACCTGTAATCCCAGCTCACGCCTGTAAACTTTGGGAGGCTGAGGAGGGCGGATCACCTGAGGTCAGGAGTTTGAGACTAGCCTGGCCAACATGGTAAAACCCTGTCTCTACTAAAAATACAAAAATTGGCCAGGTGCAGTGGCTCACGCCTGTAATCCCAGCACTTTGGGAGGCTGAGGTGGGCGGATCACAAGGTCAGGAGTTCGAGACCAGCCTGGCCAAGATGGTGAAATCCCATCTCTACTAAAAATACAAAAATCAGCCAGGGGTGGTGGTGGGCGCCTATAGTCCCAGCTACTCGGGAGGCTGCGGCAAGATAATCGCTTGCACCCAGGAGGCAGAGGTTGCAGTGAGCTGATAACATGCCACTGCGCTCCAGCCTGGGTGACAGCGAGACTCCTTCTCAAAAAAAAAAAAAAAAAAAAAAACCCCACAAAAATTAGCCAGACATGGTGGCAAACACCTATAATCCCAGCTACTCAGGAGGCTGAGGCAGGAAAATCGCTTGAACCCAGGAGGCAGAGGTTGCAGTGAGTGGAGATCGCACCACTGCACTGTAGCCTGGGTGACAGAGTAAGACTCTGTCCCCCCACCAAAAAAAAAAAACAAAAAAAAACAAAAAAAAACTCACTTGCAGCTTTGACCGTCTGGGCTCAAATGATCCTCCTGCCCCAACCTTCTGAGTAGCAACCTCCCCCACCCGCGCCCACCCCCCGAGTTCAAGCAATTCTCCTGCCTCACCCTCCCAAATAGCTGGGATTACAGGCCTGCACCACCATGCCCAGCTAATTTTTGTGTTTTTAGTGGAGATGGGGTTTCACCATGTTGGCCAGGCTGGTCTTGGACTCCTGACCTCAAGTGATCCGATCCACCCACCTCAGCCTCCCAAAGTGCTGGGAATACAAGTGTGAGCCACTGTGCCCAGTCATAATTTTTAAATTTTTTTATAGATATAGGGTCTCACTATGTTGCCCAGGCTGGTCTTGAACTCTAGGGCTCAAGTGATCCTCTAACCTCAGCCTCCCAAAGTGCTGGGATCACAGGCATGAGCCATGGTGCCTGTCCTAGAGCTCAATTTTGAATAGGATCAACCAGGTAAAGGCAGAGGAAGTGAGGGCCCCTTAACCTCTTCTCCAAGATAAGCTATTTGTCTCATTGAAACTTTCTCTTGAATCTTACAGTTACCATTGTGTGTTTCCTGTAGGCCCTTCTCCAGATTCTCCAAGTTGATCCCAAGAACCTTTTCACTGAGCCCAGAATTGACTCACAGTATCCATCCCAATTCCCCTTTCTCTTAAAAAGGAGAAGCTGGAAAACTCAAGTACTAAATTTCCCAGCCTCTCTTGCACAGATAGTGGCCATGTGAACCAGTTCTGGCAAGGAGCTGCAGGCAGAGGTCCCCAGGGAGGGCTTTGGGTCTCTGACCCTGGAGATGTAGCAGCCATCTCTCCAAGCATGCTAAGACTGGCAGAGCAGCATTGTAGGACTCTGATTTCTTAAGGGGATCTCTGATCAGCTACACAGCCCTGAAATAGGTCTATCTCTGAACTTGTCATGTGAAAAAAAATAAGTAAAATAACTTGCAACCCCACCCCCTAGTCTATTTAAGTCACTGTGGGAATTTTGTTTTTTAACTTACAGACAAATATTTCTACCTGATATTCTGAGTACTAGATTAACCAAATAAATGAGACATATATAATAGAGGTGAGTAAATACAAACTGAGCAGGAATGCTCACAGAGCTCATACGACCCAAAACAGGGCATCTTGAATCAATTCTTTTTTTCAGATGTTTGTTAATGCTTCCATCCAGTGAAAATGCTGTGGAAATAAAAACTTCATTCATTCTTGAAATTAATTTATCCATGACTCCAAGGACTGACTGCCTTTGGTCTTTTTTTTTTTTTTTAATCGAAGTAATAGATACTCAATAATGGGATTCGTTCCCTGAACAGAATCTAACTCAGGCTGTAGCCATAAAAGCACAGAAGCTTAGCTACTAGACCACAGGCTGGAGTGTTTTGTTTTGTCTCTTTTCCCTTCTCTCTCTTCTTGCCCTTTCATACATGTTTTTGGGGCCCCATAATGTACCAGACACTGTGGCAACCACTGGGAGTAAAATAGCCAACAAAACGAGACTCAATCCGACTCCATGGACCTTATACTCTAATGAGAGGGATAGACATTTATCCAATAATCACACACAACATACAACATTTCATATAACAACTTGCATTCTAGTAAATGCTGGGAGGAGAGATTCTCAGGGTACAATTGGAACCTATGACAGGGGTTGGCCTGGTCAGGAAGGTCAGGGAAGCCTTCCCTGAGAATTTGATGACTTAGCTGCGAGCTGAATGGTGAGTAGGAATTAATGAGTGGCTAAAATGGGGAACAGTTTTCCAGGCTCTGACAGTGTGTGCAAGTGCCATGTGGAGGAGTTTGAGGGGCCAAAATGAAGGGTAGGGTGGATGGAGAGGAAAGAGTAAGGGGTGAAGGAATGTTAATTAGGCTGCAGAGTTAAGTGATGGTCAGCTCAGGCAGGGCGCAATGTAGGCTATATTAAGAACACCATCCCAACAGCAATGGGATGTCATTGAAGGGTCTAAGCAAAAATGTGACATGGTTAAATATGTGATGTCTTACAAATTCAGTTCATCAAAATCCTAGTATTCTAAAACATTTTAAAATATACTCAACACATACATTAATCCCCAATATTCCTTAATCTGCCCACCCTCATTTCCAACAACTGTGGTGACATGGGATTGTACAAGGAATTGGCTTCATATACATAATTCATAGTCAATACACTTTGTGTTTACCTTCATGGGAAAAATGCTGGCTCACAGAATTAGTTGACTCAGTTGGGATGTATTCTTCCATTTGCTGGAAAAGTTTGTGTAAAATTGTTATTACTTCCTTAGTTTGTTAGAAATCCTCAATGAAGCTATCTGGGCCTGGATTTTTTTCTTTATGGGAAGATTTGTAACTATAAATTCAATTTCTTTAAAAGAGTTTTTTAGGGTATCTATTTCTTGGCTGAGCTTTCGTAGTTTGCATCTTCAAGGAATTTTTCTGTTTTATCTAATTTGCCAAATACACTGATACAAAGTGCTCAAAATGTTCCCTTTTAACAACCGTAGAATCTGTAGTATTATCACCTCGTTACCTATACTGATAATTTGTCTTCTCTATCTCTTTCCTGATCAGTCGGCCTAGAAATTTATCAAACTTACTTAGCTTCTGAAAGAATTAGCTTTTGGTTTCATTGGTTTTCTCTATTGTATTTCTACTGTGTGTTTTATTTTATTTTATTTTTTGAGATGGAGTCTTGTTCTGTCGCCCAGGCTGGAGTACAGTGGCATGATCTCTGCTCACGGCAACCTCCCCTTCCTGGGTTTAAGCTATTCTCCTGCCTCAGCCTCCCAAGTAGCTGGAATTACAGGTATGTGCCACCAAGCCCAGCTAATTTTTTATATTTTTAGTAGAGACGGGGTTTCATCATCTTGGCTAGGCTGGTCTTGAACTCCTGACCTCATGATCCACTCTCCTTGGCCTCCCAAAGTGCTGGGATTACAGGCATAGCCACCGCACCCGGCCTACCTTTTCTTTTGATTTCTGCTCTCATATTTCTTTTTTTTCTACTTACTTTGGACTAGACCACCACCATTTTTTGCTCCCCACTCTTCTCCTTCAAGGACTGCAATTATACACCATGCATTTGGCTGCCTGAAGTTGTCCCACCCTTTAGTGATGCTCTTTTTATTTTGGTAGGAGGTGTGTGTCTTATTTTGTTCTTTTTACTCTGTTTCAGGGAGGTTCTACTGCTGTGTCTTCAAGTTCACTGATCTTTCTTTCTGCAATATCTTATCTGCCATTAATCTCATGTAACATATTTTTCAATCTCAGACATTGGAGTTTTCATCTCTAGAAGTTTGATATGGGTCTTTTTATACCTTCTCTGTCTATAATATCTTCAGTCTTTCCTCTGGTTTCTTGAATATATGGAATATAATTATAATAATTGTTTTAATGTCCTTGCCTAATAATCTTCATCATCTGTAATTTCTGAGTCAGTTTTGACAGAATGTTTTATTTTGTTTTTTGTTTGTTTTGAGACGGAGTCTTGGTCTGTTGCCTAGGCTGGAGTGCAGTGGCACGATCTCACTGCAACCTCCGCCTCTTGGGTTCAAGCGATTCTCCCTGCCTTAGCCTCCTGAATAGCTGGGACTACAGGTGAGTGCCACCACACCCTGCTAATTTTTGTATTTTTAGTAGAGACAGGGTTTCACCATGTTGGCCAGGCTGGTCTCGAACTCCTGACCTCAGGTCATCCACCTACCTTGGCCTCCAAAAGTGCTGGGATTACAGGTGTGAGCCACCGCACTCAGCCTAGAATGTTTTATTTTTCTTATTATGGGTTGTATTTTTCTGTTGCATGCCTGGTAATTTTTGATTGGATGCCAGCCATTGTGAATTTACTTTGTAGATTATTTTCATATCCCTAAAACAGTTTGAACTTTCTTCTGGAGTATGATTAAGTTATTCAGACACAGTTTGAATGTTTTTGGGTCTTGCTTTTAAGCTTTGTTAGGTTATTCTAGAGCATTTAGTCAAGGGATATTTTTTCCCACTACTGAAGCAAGACCCTTCTTAGTACTCTAACTGGCACCTTGTGAATTATGACCTTTTCCACTCTTGCTGATGGGATCAGGAATCATTCACCATCCTGTGTGAGCTTTGAGTATTGTTTTCTCTAATCCTTTCTGATGGTTCTTTGCCAAGCCTTTGGTTATTTCCTCTCATGCATGTACTGATCATTTAGCTTAATACTTTAGAGGAATGGTCAGCAGGTCTCTGGAGTTCTCTCTGTGTCGCTCTGTCCTCTCTAGTATTCTACCCTGTGAACTCTAGTTGCCTTGGGTTCTCAGGACTCCCACCTGTATCTCCTCACCTCATGGAGTCTTCTGGGTTCCCTATCCCCATGCCAAAGCCTTTCTTCAGGCAGCAAGTTGGAGCAATTATATTGCGCATCTTGTTTGCATTCCATCTCTCATGGATCACTGTCCTTCATAGCCTATGTCCAATGCCTTCAGGGCCATTGTTTCATATATTTTGCCCATTTAAAAAAGTATTTGGACGTTTATAATTACTTTCTACTTAAATTTACTAGCTGTCACAATCATTATTGAAGAAATTCACTCTTGCAATAATATACATATGTACTTCAGTTGACACAGAATTTCAACATGTAAAGCATATAAGAATTTCTTGCCACAATCATGTTTAGAATGCTTACCTATATTATAAGGGGAATATTAAAATGTTAGTAAATACAATGACTTTTTTCAGATTAGACATGATAAACAGCCTGCAAGGTTACTTGACCATTGGTCACACAGAATTTCAGACAGATCAGAACCAGTGTCAAAATAGGTATTTGTCCTTTTGGCTTTTTAAAGGTCAAGGCTGAATCAAAGGTAAATGAAAATATTGCATGAATATGAAGCTAAAATTGAATTTTATTAACACACACAACAATAGCATTAGGTAAATAGAGATAGGTGGATAGACAGACTGTCTCAGTTTCTTTTTAATAATTGAGTTTTTTTTTAAAATCAAAGCTTTACACATAATTTAAAAACTCAAAGGTAACAAAACCTGATATGAAAAACTCCCACACCACCACAATGAAGCAGCTATTCTGCAGGTGTTTTGCCCTTATTCTGTGTGTCCACTTTCAATTCCAAATGGGCTTATATGACCAAAGAGATGCAGGACCTAACCAACATGTATCAACAGGAACCATGAGCACGGGTATGGAACTGGGTCCTGAGGGTGCTGGGTAAGAATTAAGTTTGTGTTTATATAGGACAGCAGTACCCATTTATAGTATTGCCCTAGGGTTATGTTAACTATTCCACACTGCATCATAATCCAAAGAGATCTAGACCATCTGAACATTCCACATAATGTCACAATGACCTACCACATTGATGACATCATGCTAGCTGGGTGAGGTAAATAATAAGCAGCTAGCATACTGTACACTGGAGGATGGGAAATAATCCTTAAGACCCAGCAAGCTGTTACATCAGTGAAATTTTTAGGGCCCAGTAGGCTGCTTGAATGCCAAGATATACCCTTCACAGTAAAGGACAAATTACTGCTTCTCACCCACTCATTTCAGCAAAATTATTCTGCCACCAGGGAAGCATACCAAGTTGTGTAGGCCTCTGTGGGAATTCAGAAGTTGGCAATACTGTTCTGACTTGTAAACTGGCTGAGATAGAAGTCTGCCAGTTTTCAGTGGGATCCATAGCACGTAAAAGTTCTCTAGCAGGTATGGTGTATTTAGCCCTGTTGCATGGACCAATTCAGGATATTCTATGGGACGAGTAAATGAGATAAGAAACCATGAAAGTTGATGGCAAGCTCCAATGGGAGAATCACAAGGTCAACTCCTGGCATTCTGTGGTAAGGCTGGGCCATCGGCAGTGCAAAACCCCAAAAACAACTTATCCATACTACTGTGCCTTGGTAAGAACTGATTATGGACATCAAGTGACGATGTAGCCAGAGATGCCCATCATGAGCTGGGCACAGGCAGGTGGTCAGGCTCCCATGTCATATCTGATTCTTTACGGATGTCCCTTCCTCAGCTCACAATTATGGCCACTTGGGAGGCTCTCATGTCTAGCTTATGGAGGACAAAAAAGCCTGAGCTGAATTCACTGCGTTTTCTTGGAATACAGGTTCAAAACTAAAATGGACTGCTACTGCCCTACAGGCCCACACAGGACAGGCCTTAAAAGACAGCAGTGAGGAGAACCCTTCCAAACGACATAATGTGGGGCAGTATTCCTGGTCATCAACTTTGTGTGGAAAGAAACTGTCTTGAAGTAAAACATATTTTCATGGCAAATGGCAAATAAGTTGGCCAGTTGATCAGGGGTCTGGAATAAGACTGGCATATCAAGGACAAGAAGTCTGGAGAAGCAGTGGAGAAATATATGACATATGGCACATAAGGGGGGGTTTGGTATTGTATAACAGAATCTTTACCTGCCAGAGACAATCCAACATGTAAGCAGCATTAAATAACCAAGTAGACAGATTTAGCCAGTTAACTTCAGCAGCTACAGCCATCGGCTCCACCGTCTCCTCCCTCTGCCCCCAGGAATGGCATAGGGGGCTCATGACAAAGTAGTCATCTTGCAGGAATGCAAGTGAGCAAGAGGCCAATAGACAGCCTCCACTTATCCAATAGCTACTCCCCAGGCCGGGTGCGGTGGCTCACGCCTGTAATCCCAGCACTTTGGGAGGCCAAGGTGGGTGGATCACCTGAGGTCTGGAGTTCAAGACCAGCCTGCCCAACAAGGAGAAACCTGTCCCTACTAAAAATACAAAATTAGCTGGCCGTGGTGGTGCATGCCTGTAATCCCAGCTACTCGCGAGGCTGAGGCAGGAGAATCCCTTGAACCCAGGAGGCAGAGGTTGCGGTGAGCCAAGATGGCGCCACTGCACTCCAGCCTGGGCAATGAGTGAAACTCCGTCTCAAAAAACAACAAAAAAACCAGCCACTCCCCAATGTTAAACACCAAGTTCCCGATACAGCCCCAACCCTCAAGGATACCCAACAGCTACTTGGGCAGCAAGCTGACTTATGTTGGATTCCTTCCATCCTAGAATGGGCAGTGATTCTCGACTAGAAACTGCCCATCTGCATTTATGAGTTTTGACTTCCTTGCCTATAACTTGTTGGCCAGCTCTACTATTCAAAGGTTTACAGGTATTTGATCCATCAACATGTATCCTGTGTAATATTGCCTTTGATTTAGGGACCCACTTTACAGCAAAGGAGGTGTGTCAGCAGGTACATAACCATGGGATCCACTGGTCCTATCACATACTATACAACCTAAAAAGTGCTGGCCTGATGGAAAACCCTTTTGAAAGTGAAAATGAAGCAAAAGCTTGAAGATAATAGCCTGTGAAATGGAATGACCCTGTCCACCAGGGTACAGCATATACTCTAAATCAATACTCACTGTATGGTGCTGTGCCTCATATATACATAGCATGCATGTTTGGGGATGGAAGGATATAAATAGAACTCCCACTGTGTAGTAGGCTGAATAATGGCCCCCAAATGTGTTCAGATCCTAACACCTGGATTCTACAAATATTTTACCTTCATGATAAAAGAAACTTTGTGGATATGACTAAGTTAATGACCTCAAGATACAAAGATTATCCTTGACTATCCAATGGGCCCAGTATAATCATAAAGATTCTTACAAGGGAGAGGCAGGTTTGCTTAGTAGATGCAATGACTTAAGCAGGAGGATGGGGTGATATGAGTAATGGGCCATAGCCAAGAAATGTACGTAGCCTCTAGAAACTGAAAAAGGCAAGGAAACAGACTTTTTCTTGAAGCCTTCAGGAAAAGCAGTCCTGTTGATACCTTGATTTTAGGCTTCCAGAACTGTAAGAAAATAAATTTGTGTTGTTTGAAACCACTAAGTTTGTCATAGCACAATAGGAAATTAATATAACCACATACTCTTACTCCCAGTGACCCATGTGAGAAGTTTGTACTTCTCATCCCCACAACTTTGAGTCTAGAAGTCCTGATTCCCAAGAGAGGAATCTTTTCATCAAGAGACACAATAATAGATCCTTTAAACTTTAACTTGCTGAGGTTTCCCAGTTCAAGGTCCTTGTGCCAGGAGACCAGCAGGCAAGGAAGAGTCACCATGTTAGTTGGGGTAATTGCATCCAATTATCAGGAGGAAGTAGCGTTATTGCTACACGATAACGGAAGGAAGGAATGTACCTGTATTTTACATTCAAGGTACAGTGGTCTCTTGATACGTCCCAATATCAAGTAAAATGGACAACTTCCAAAACAGCAGGGTAAACATCTCCAAATATCGGCTCCTCTATAAAAGCAATGAGAACACGGGCAAAAATGGTCAGTCAACTTTTTCAGAACTCTACAAAGTAACTAAAAGCTTGAAATAATCTGAGGTGCCTTTATTCGAGAAAACCAGCTAAATCTTGGTAAACAGGGAAGCATTTTAACTTGCCTTATTCCCAGCCCCCACTTCTAATACAATGATAAATAGTAATGATGACAGTGAGCAACCTTACCTTACTCTTAACTTTAGGGAGAATGCTTCCAGCGTGTCTCACCATTAAGTGATACGCTGTCCTTTGTTAAGCAGTATCCACAGTCCTATTATATTGTTGGCTTATCCGTTTCCCACTGCACTCTAGTGTCACTTTTCTAATGAATCAAGTGACCCTATATGTGTGGAGTTTTTCTAGACTTTCTGTTCTGTTCAGCCTCCCACCATGCCAGGCTAATTTTTTGTATTTTTAGTAGAGATGGGGTTTCACCACGTTGGCCAGGCTTGTTTCAAACTCCTGACCTTAGGTGATCTGCCCACCTCGGCCTCCCAAAGTGCTGGGATTACAGGCGTGAGCCACCGCGCCTGGCCTGGGACTGGTAGCTTTATAGAGAGAGGAGGAAAGGCCTGAGTGGGCATGCTCAGCCCCTTCACCATATGATTCCCTGCAGTCCCCATCAGCAACAAGGCTCTCCCCAGATGTGGTCCCTCCACCTTGAAGTTCTCAGTCTCCTCCCTAACTGCAAGAAATGAATTCCTTTTCTTTATAAATTACCCAGTTTCAGGTATTCTGTTATAAACCACAGAATACAGACTAGGACACTACCCTTCCTACCAGTATCCCTATCTTCCACTTGAAGAAAATACATATTAGTAGAAAATACATATTAGTGAAGGGGTTAAATCCAAGTACACGTTTCCTACTGCTTCCTCCCACTAAGGAAGCTAGGGTGCAGATACATGATCCAGTAAGCTTGACCAATTGGATGGTGATATAGTTTGGATCTCCCCTGCACATCTCATGTTGAGATGTAATTCCCAGTTAGAGGTAGGGCCTGGTGGTGTCTGGGTCATGGGGACTGATCCCTCATGGCTTGGTGCTGTCCTCATCGTAGTGAGTTCTCATGAGATCTGATTGTTTAAAAGTGTGTGACACCTACCCCCACCCCCTTGCTCCTGTTTTTGCCATGTGAAGTGCCTGATCCTACTTCACCTTCTGCCATGAGCAAAAGCTTCCTGAGGCCTCCCCAGAAGCAGATGCAGGCACTAGGCTTCCTGTACAGCCTGCAGAACTGTGAGCCAATTAAACTTCTTTTCTTATAAATTACTCAGCCTCTGGTACTTAGAGCAATGCAAGAATGGCCTAATATAGATGGTCTCTCCTGTGACTTGAAATCTTGAGGAATAATGAAAATAACCCCTTAATAAATTCCTTTCTTGCTTAAGATAACCCAGAAGAATCAGTTTCTATTGTAGGAAAAAAAGACTTCATTAATGCAAATGTCAAGAGAAAATTCAAACTAATTTTTACACATCCTTCCTCTAAACGTTTTGAAAGCTACTAAAAGGCTTTCTGAGCTGTTAAATCTGAAGGATTTATAACAGATTGTTATTTTCGAACACAGGTATTCTATGTATACAGTTTGTATGTTTGTGTGAATACACATACACACACACATACTCATGAACCACACTGTTTATGCAGACTCAATGTAAATGTACACCTGAGTTGTGCAACATTCAAATCAATGCAGAAATCAAGCAAAGATTAGATTCAGTTAATTGTAGTTATTTCTTGGAAACACTACCTATTTTTTGAGACAGGGTCTCACTCTGTCGCCCAGGCTGGAGTACAGTGGTGTGATCTTGGCTCACTGCAACCTCTGCTACCGAGGCTCAAGTGATCCTCCCACCTCAGCCTCCTGAGCAGCTGGGACCACAGGCGTGTGCCACCACGTCCAGCTACTTTTTTTTCCCCCCTCAAGACAGAGTCTCACTCTGTCACCCAGGCTGGAGTGCAGTGGCACCATCTTGGCTCACTGCAACCTCCGCCTCCAAGGTTAAAGCAATTCTCCTGCCTCAGCCTCCCAAGTAGCTGGGATTACAGGTGCCCGCCACCACACCTGATTAATTTTTGTATATTTAAGAGAGATGTGGTTTTGCCATGTGGGCCAGGCTGATCTTGAACTCTTGACTTTGTGATCTGCCTGCCTCAGCCTCCCAAAGTGCTGGGATTATAGGTGTTAGCCACCGCGCCCGGCCCACACCCAGCTATTTTTACAATTTTTTTGTAAAGATATAGTTTTGCCTTGTTGGCCAGGCTCGTCTTGAACTTCTAGGCTCAAGCGATCCACCCTCCTTGGCCTCCCAAAGTGCTGGGATTTCAGGTATGAGCCACCACACCCAGCTGGAAATATCTTTTATCTTAAAAATTCCTAAGCATCCTATCAATTACCTCATTACTATAAATTTAATTTTAATGTAATATTTTAACACAGTTGCCAGGATCTTATTCAAACCTTCATTTTAGAGATGGAAAAAGAGAGCTCACGCAGGGGTGTCCAAGGGAGAGAATATAGTCTTGGGTTCTTAGTTTCCGTTTCTGGTTGGGCCAGTAAATACTTCCTCATCCCTCTTTTCTGCTTATCACTAGAAACAGAAGCTAAAAACCACGGCTTCAAACTGTTAAAAGCCTAAAACAAAACAGAACAACAACAGTAACAAAATAAGGTGGGCTGGACAAGCTTGGCAGAGAGCCTGCTTGGAGAAGCTGTATGAAAAAGATAAGAAAGGCTCTGCCACCACTCCTGAAGGTTCTCGGCCCAAGATGGAATTTAGTCTCAGAAACTCTTATACTAATAAAATTTGTACATCAAATTAAGATCAGCAACAGTTAAAACATTAATAAAGACTGAAGCATTTGTTCACTTAAAACAATTTTATTTTAGTATATTTACTTTTAAAATAAAAATTAGAGGAAAGCCCATGAACTTATTTTCCATGAACATAATACGATAGTAGTCACCTATCTCCTCTACCCAACTTGTGTTTTAGGAGTCCTTTTGGATCTTTTCCCCCATAATGGCCTCTCTCTTTTTGCTTTACAGTGCAGTCAGGGCAGAATAACAGATATGTTGAGTAGCTAATTTATATCTCTGAAGATCTCCACAGAACTCTTAAATTCTAAGTCTTCATAGTCTTTGCACCTTGCCAAGTTTGCTTTCCTTTGGGAATTTCGTCATAACCACAAGGTTATTCCCCAGATATGCAGTTTGGGGAAATTAACCTGGCAGTAGTAAACAGACTGGATTAGAAAAGGTGGCAATCGTAATGAGGATATTGCAATAACCGGGGAAAGCTACAGAAGGATCTTGAGTTAGGATGATGACAGTTACAATAGAAAGGAGACCAGTACAAGAGACAGTGAAAACAGAATGGATACAATTTAGTCGAAGAATTGGCTGTGGGTGAAAAGAAGAAATCAAAGATGCCCGAAGTTGTGAGTTTCAGGTAGCTCTGGATTTATAATCCTAGTTCTGACTCGCACTATCTTTAGATATACTCGCTGCTGACTACTAACTGAACAAGGTAGTAACCCTGTCATCTTGTAACTTACCTAAGTCTCAGTTTCCTCCTCTGTAAAACAAACTACCAAAATAAAGCTGATGAAAAGATTGAAGTAACATATAAAACCCTTAGGACAGTGCCTAGTATCCATTAAGCAGCAGATAAATGGCGGTCATTGTTAGGGAGTAGGGTAAACGATAAGAACAGAAAGTTAAAAAAATGAGTAGCAGCACGGACTTTTGCGTGGGGATTCGATCTTTCTACTACACGTTACACATACCTCTAAGCAGAGAAAGGGGTTGGAGGGGAGTTTGATAATGTGACTAATAATCCTCCTCCCCTTGGGGGGGAATCTTGATAAAGTATAGCCACCCACATGGAGGACTAATATAAACTGGATTGCAAATGCACTTGGGCTGGGCGCTCAAGTGGGCCAGGCTTCTTGATTCCTATTTTATCCCCCTTAAACTAGGATAGCAAGGTCTAACTTACACTTTCATTTGCTGCTTAAGTTTCGGAACAGAAAGATAGCCAGATCATATTAATTACATGGATAGGCAAGAAAGCATGAGCCCTGAGGAGGAAGGAAAGGACTGTCCAGGTGTACTTACCTCAAAGATGAGAAATATCAAAGACAGGAAACCCTACGTTCTTGCCCTTCAGTCGCTATCTCCTTGCCATTAGTAAAATGCGGCCGATGAATGTCCTCACTTCTGGACATCCCCATCTGGGCAGGAGGTGGGAAGGGTGATGTGCAAATGGATGGGAGGAACCTTTTTCTTGGCAGTGCCCACCACACGCAGCCCAGTGCCACGCACCGCAAGCGCTCCATAAACGCACACAGCGTCGCCCCTACCAGAATCCCGGGCGGCCTTCGCGGCATTTCTCCTGGCGTCGGCTTTCAGACTCCCGCGGGTGGGATAGGTCGAGAGGGCGGCATCTTTTGGCTTTTCTTCTCCCTGGAAGCTCTGAACCATGTTTATGCAACGTTTAATGGGCTCTAATAAAACGGCTAATATTTTGCCCAGCGGAAGCACCTACCCCTTCGCTAAGCCGACTCTGCGAGGGTGAAGCTGCAACCCCAAGGCCGGAAAACGCGGCTACCGAAAAGCGCGGCTACCGAAAAGCGCATGCGCCACGGGGTGGCATGAAGCTAGAGAAACCCGCGGAGGTGGGCGGAAACCATGGCAACCCTGCGTGATGACGACGTGGTGACCGTCCCTAGCGCTGGATTATGACGCAGGCAGTGGGCGCGGACTCTGCGGTTGGCTTGACTGACGGCGCAGCCTCCGGGCCTCGCCACAGCAGCAACGGCAGAGGCCAGCGGGCGAGGTCAAGATGGTGGCTCCGCGGGCGGGGGAGGCGGTGGAGGGAGGAGGAGTCAGACCTTAGCCTGCCGGAAACACCAAAACCCAGAGACCTCCTGGGGAGCCGCCGCCGCCGCCGCCCTCTCGGCC
>NW_012107031.1:871777-891335 GCF_000951045.1 Mandrillus leucophaeus
GGCGGCGGTGGGGCCCCCGCAGCAGCAGGTGCGGATGGCCCATCAGCAGGTCTGGGCGGCGCTCGAAGTGGCGCTCAGGGTGCCCTGCCTTTACATCATCGACGCCATCTTCAACTCCTACCCCGATTCCAGCCAAAGCCGGTTCTGCATCGTGCTCCAGATCTTCCTCCGGCTCCTTGGTAAGGGAACAGGGTACCCTGCGTCCCGGGACCGCTCTGCGGGCCGAGATGTGCCCCGAGGAGCGGGCAGGCGTGCGAGGCCATGGGTCGAGTATGTGTCTTTGGGAACTACAGTTTCATCTCTGAAAGGGTCGTCTTTACGGGGTGGGAGGGGGAAGGAGATCATACTTGTCTGAGTTGACAGCGGAGCAGTCCCCCTAGCGAGGACTCAGTGTTGTACCTCAGTGAGAGGGGGAGAAAGCAAGAATGCGTGAGCATGCAGCTCTTTGCCCGTTTCTCTTGGGAAATGAGTACTGGCTTACCGCGTCCTATGCGACAGCCTTCGAAAAAACAACTGTATCCCAGGCTCGTCGTGTGTGACCTTGGACTTCTGCCAAGGCGTGGGTCTCAGTTTCCCTTTATTACAAAATGCAGAGTACTTGTATATTGTCACTTCTGCTGCACCCAAGGGTCCACAGGATCGTGAAGTGTCTGCAGTAAATGACATCCAAGCGAAGGAGACAGGGTTTCGAATGTCAGACCTTGAAACCATTACCAAAAATTCTCATGAAAGCGCGATGCTAAAATTTTCCATGAATAAACGAGAAGGTATTGAAGATGACTGTAAAAAGTGATGAGCCATTTGCCAAAGAAACGTCTGAAAATCATTCTTTGTTTCGTATGGTGTGTTAAAAGTATCTTACATTTCATTTCTTCCTCTCCATCTTCACTTACATCATCAGAGTGAGATGCATTTATGCGTAAAATAATTTTTTAAGTGATTGCAACCTGGCAGTTTTTGTTGATGAGGTAATTCTGGTGATCGGTCTTAAGTAGGCTAGTGCTTTTGAAGTGTTGCTGAGGGCAGACTGAGGGTGAGATCTTTACCAAGCCTTTCTGAATTACAAGCCATCTGTTGCTTTTATTCTTTCAAAAGAGGAGTGGCAATAAAGGCCGAATTTTGTTCTTAGCAATAAATAGCCATATTTTACATTTCTCTGGTACTTTCCTTTTGCAAAACATTTTCACTGGTATTATCTAACCTAACCTTCAAACATCCCCCAGAGGTGGGTGGTGATATTCTCATTTTACAAACCAGGAAACAGGGTCATAGAGGTTAAGTGTTGCTCTTGGTAGGCAGCCGGTAAGTGGTTGCCAGAGCCTGTGGCTTAAAAATCTTTTGACATTAAGTATGGTTTACTTTTCTCCCTAACAGCTGCAGTCCAGATACAGAATGCTATAGTAATGATCATATGCTAGATCTTAAAACTAAAGATGTGAACGTGATGTTCAGCTCAAGCTGCTTGTAACCCACCGGCTACCTGATTCCAGCTGCTCCTACTTGCCACTGCTAACGTATACCACCACCACAATTTGTGTTAAAAATTGGGCTCTGTTTGAGAGGATTCTGCATATTCAGCCCAGAAATAGTGTAGTGACTGCTTTGAATATTCTTACAGCATGATGACTGCAGATTCTCTGAGAATCCCTTTGGGACCTGGTGCTTTAATGCAATACCCTGTTGAGCTTCAGGCTAGGCAGCTTCAAGGAAAAGAAGTATTTTCTTTAATTAAATAATTTGTAGTTTGAGAACATTGAACGAAGTAATCTGGTATTTTCCTTGTACTAGCCATGCTTCTTTTGTAATAAGTCTTGAAAGTTTGTGTTTGACGGTTAAAGAAGGGCGTGACTTAAGGCGACTGCTCAGTGCTTTGGTTTATTTTTGCCTTTTAAAAAAATGGACAATGATGACATCTGTTTCATAGGGTGTTAAAGACAATAAAACTATTTTAATGCTTCATTTAATACCATATTTTGTTAGATATTTTGGTCTTTTGAAATCATCAGCAAAGTATTGGTGCTGTTTATTTGAAAATTTTGATCCCAGAATCTCTGGATCAGACTTTGAGAAATACAAAATATTTTTCAGATCTGTCATCTGACTCTTCTTATGTCATGTAATTATGCTAATTTTTCATATTTGTAAGGATGGTAAGAATGAAAAAAACTGGTTTTGGTGCTAAAAAATTATATGTTACTAAAAGACACAGGTTTGTGTGTAAAATATGCCAATGGATAGTTGAAATTAATCGTTCTGCCTTGTTAGTTTTTTTGTAGTTGTAGACTTCTCAGTACTACTGTGTATAAGTCTTACCACTTGTCAACCTCACCCTTTTCTTTAAAATTAATGTGTAAAAATGGAAATCTATCTCTTAAGTAAAAAGCATTACCAGTTTTATGTATGGTGGTAGAAGTATTTACTCCCTTCTACCTACAAAGTGGTGCTACAACTGTACCTTCATTTGATATCAAAACTAATTTGAGATTTCAACCGGTTGGAAAATAAAGCAACTCATTTTGGAGATCCAAATAAAATTCTATGACAATATATAGAATATTTAAGAACATAAAGCCATGTCTTAAGGGGTGTTAAATACTAAATGAAACTCAACCCAGAGCAGCATAATGCTGAGTTAGCAAATTTAAATTTTTAACCAAGGCAGAAAATGCAAGCCTAGGAGTTTGTTTTAATAGTATTACTCATGGTGATAATTCATTGAGGTGGGAAAAGTCTTTAAACATAACAGCAAACCCAGAAGTTCCAAGGAAAAATCTGATACATTTCAGTACATAAAAATGAAAAGCTTTTTTATGGCAAAACTTTAAAAATCCTTAAATGACAAACTGAGAGAAAATACTTGTATCATAAGTGATTGACGTTCTAGTAAGCATTTTACTCTGCCAGGGAAGTTGAGGCAGGAGAATCACTTGAACCAGGGAGTTGCAAGTTGCAGTGAGCCAAGATCGCGCCACTGCACTGCAGCCTGGCGACAGAGCGAGATTGTCTAAAAAAAACAAAACAAAACAAGAAAAAACTTATACTCCCTTAGGAAAATCCCAAAGACAAGCAATTCACAATTAACAAAATGCAGATGTTCAATAAGCAAGAGAAAAAGTATTTAGCCCTTCCTGCAGGAGCTTGATTTTATGGGGGGGAAAAAAGGACTTAGCCTTTCTTATAGTTAAATACAGTCAAGACCAGGTATGGTGGATCACACCTGTAATCCCAGCACTTTGGGAGGCCGAGGCGGGCAGATCGCTTGAGGCCAGGAGTTTGACACCAGCCTGGCCAAATGGCGCAACCCGTGTCTACCAAAATATTAGCCGGGCGCAGTGACTCCTGCCCTTAGTAGCCAAGATCGTCCCACTGCACTCCAGCCTGGGCGATAGAGCGAGACTGTCTCAAAAAAAAAAAAAAAAAAGTCAAAAAAAATTTATCAGATTGGTGAAAAGTTCAAAGTTTTGCAAAGGCATTTACCTTTTTGAACTAGGTAAATTTATACAATTTTGGAAGACTCTTTTTTTTTTTTTTTTTTTTTTTGAGACGGAGTTTCACTCTTGTTGCCCAGGCCGGAGTGCAATGGCGCGATCTCGGCTCATCACAACCTCCGCCTCCCCGGTTCCGGCGATTCTCCGGCCTCAGCCTCCGGAGTAGCTGGGATTACAGGCAAGTGCCACCACCCCCGGCTAATTTTTTTTTCTAGTTTTAGTAGAGACGGGGTTTCTCCATGTTGGTCAGTCTGGTCTTCAACTCCCGACCTCGGGTGATCTGCCCTCCTCGGTCTCCCAAAGTGCTGGGATTACAGGCGTGAGCCACCGTGCCCGGCCCGGAAAAGTGTTAATATCAGTGTAAAACTATTTGGCACTATCAACTGTCATTTACAACTGACTTTTTTGTTTGTTTTGTTTTAAAGACAGAGTCTCGCTCTGTCATCAAGGCTGGAGTGCAGTGGCGTGATCTCGGCTCACTGCAACCTCCACCTCCCAGGTTCAAGCGATTCTCTTGCCTCAGCCTCCTGAGTAGCTGGGATGCCTGGCTCGTACAACTTTGGACTCACAATTTCAATTCTAGGGAATTGGCCTAGAGATATAGTTGTACAAAAGGACTATGGGCAAACACTACTGGAAATAACAAAGCAACAAACTTAATCTAAATATGTATTGATACAAATCTGTTCATTGTATTAGGTCCAGCCATGCAATAAAGTTCTTGAAAGGAATGAGATAGCTATTTTTGGTGCTGAAAAAGACCTCAGAAAACCTATGAAGTGAAAAAACAAAGCCGAAGTAATTATAACTGGCAGAGGAATAGACAGAGATTTCTCAACAGTTGCAGTAATGACATTTTGGACAGGATCATTCTTTGTTTGCAGATGAGAGCTCTTCTGAATGCACTGTAAGATTTTTAGCAGCGTCCCTTTCCCCTGCCCATTAGATGCAGGAGCACCTTGCACCCCAACAACCCAATGTGACAGCCAGAGCTGTCGCTAGATATTGCCAAATCCTGGTTGAGAACCACTGGGATAGACAAATAGATTAGTACTTAGCCTTATTTATAATTAAATACATAGCTCAGAGACAGACACAAATGTATATATAGATATAATGTGTTTCAGAGAAAGAATTGAAGTACCTTGAGGTAAACATGGACTGTTGAATTAATGATCATTTTGTTACACCTTTGGAAATAAATTATACTAGATGTCTACCTCATGTCAGTATATAAACAGTCACTTCTAGACTGGGCAGTGTAGTGAGACCCTGTCTCTGCAAAAATAAAAGTTTAAAAAAATAGCCATACTTGGCGGTGGGCGCCTGTAGTCCTATCTACTCAGGAGGCTGGGGTGAGAAGATCGCTTGGGCCCAGGAGTTCAAGGCTGCAGTGAGCTATGATTGCATAACTGCAGTCCAGCCTGGGTGGCAGACAAGACCCTGTCTCTTAAAAAAAAAAAGTCATTTCTAAGTGTATTCTTACCTAGATGTATATGTAAATATGAAATGAAGAACTTTAAATTTTTAGAAAAAAATATGGAATATCTTATTTTTCCAATCTTAGATTAAGGGAGAAATTCTGTAAAAATATATAAAAGCAAATACATAATGAAGATTGATAAACTGAATGATACTGAGGTGAAAAACCTATGTTAATCAAAAGATCGCACCACTGCACTGCAGCCTGGGCAACAGAGCGAGACTCTATCACTAAAAATAAAGAAAGAAAGTGAAATCTCAGGTAAGGGGGAACTACTGTACTTACATTTACCGATTTATTATAAAGGCAACTACAAAGGCCACAGATGAATTAACCAGATGGTAGGAGATGTACTAGGTGAGGCAAAGAAGGAGAGAAGGGGAGAAGGGGCGTGGAGCCTCAGTGTTCAGCTGAGAGCTGACAGAACTCAGTCCTTTTGGGTTTTTATGGAAGCTTCCTTAAATAGGCATGATTGATTAAATCACTAGTCATTGGTTTATGGACTCAAGCTTCAGCTTCTTCCCCCTCCCCAAAAGTGGGGGCTGGGGGTAGGAATCAAAGGTATAACCCTTAATCACTGGGTTGATTCTCCTGACTACCTAACCCCCATCCTGAAGCTATCTAGGGGCCCCCAGGCACCAGTCATCTGATTATTGTACAAAACAGTCATCACTCCAGAGATTCCAAGGATTTTAGAAGCTATGTCAGAAAATGGGATAAAGACCAAATATTAATTTTTTTTTATGATATCACAGATGGGAAAGACAAACTAGAAAAACTTGCTTTAACTCTTCATTTAACACCTCTCTGTAGGGTTTGGCTTTTTAAAATCCATGTTCATATATTTTTGATAAAAGCATACTTGTTATAATTTCAGGTTAAAAGCAAAAGTTTAATTTTGTGTTATTAATACTTGGAATACCATTTTTTTAACCTAAAATAAGAATCCAATAGAAATTTTTTCTTTATAATTTATCAAGTATGCCAACAGATTAACAACATTTCCAGACACTTTGTTGTAAACTTCATTGCAGAAGGCTCCCTTGGGAGTAAGGTAGTAGTAACATTTATTTCTGTGCTTTTCCATATTATTCTGTCAGGTATTGAAATGTTTTTCAACAAGTTGCTTTTTGTTTTAAAGGTATTTCGGGTACTTGGAGAATTGTAAATATTATGTTTTGTACCCTGATTTTTAGTCATAAGTTTCCAGAAGAGGGTAAGGGTATGAACAGACTTTACACATGAAAGAGTGAAACACTTTGTTATGTAACATGTATAGTAAGTTTTTTTTATTTTTTCCTTTGTTTTTATTTGCCTGTTTTTGGTAATCCAGATTGAGAAGGCCTGAACTTTCATGAGTTGAGTTCGTATATAGTTTCAAAGTTCCTGAATTGATTTGGATACCTCCCTCTTTTTGACTACCTTGAAAACTCTAGTGAACTCTCTTAATCACAGGAGAATTGGACTGGGATCTCTGAGTTGTGATTTCAGTAAATTCTGTTCTCTTTTAATTTTTTATGAAGCAGCATTTATATACAGCCTTGATTACTTGTGCAAGTCACTTCCAAATTCTAATGAGAAACTGTCTCTGGACTTTTATATTTTCTTAGATCTACAGTGTAAATACCAAGAAAGCATTTCATATCTAATGTAAGAATGCACTGAAACTTTGATATTATTCTGCAAAGGCCATGAGAAAGATGATTGCTTTGGAGACTTATTACTTGGGATGTTTGCTTTTAAAATGAGAGCAGATTCTTCCCAAACTCCATAAGTAGGAACGTGACTATAAGGAAAATCTGTGAACCCCATATACCTACAAACTTTGGGTAGGAATTAAAACATGTACTATTCTTGAAATGTTAACTCACTGTTACATCTTGGGGGGTGTGATTTTAATCAGGATAGAGTATTGTCAGATTGTTACTTGCTGGGACACATCCAAATCTTGAGGTTGTAGTCTTACTACATTATTTGTCTATTTGATGCCTTCCCCTTTTTTCTTTGATACATTTGCATAAAGCACAATGGCACTTTTTCACTAGAAATGTTTCTAAAACCCAAATCATTTCTTCATTTGTGTGTGGTAAAAACAAGCTTCAGGAAAAAAGTTATTAGAATTTTTAAAAATAGTTATAAAATTGTAGCAAAGCTCATGAATAGTTACTGAAGATTACTTTACTACTTTGTGAATAGCAAGTTGACAAAAATAATTTACGGTTCCTGCTTGACTTTCTCTCCTCTAAGTGGCATAAAGTAGAACTAGAGTTTTTTTGTTTTGGTTTTGACCCAACTTAGAAGATTTGTTTTAAAGTTCTGAAGTTTTGTCCCAGGAAAATAAGGTTGTTTTCCATGTAGAGAATGTAAAATTACATATGGCATCTGGTAGGCTGAATTAATTCCATTTCCTTGTTACCTTCCATGGAAGAAGTTTCCAATAAAAAAAATGTTTTCTGGGCAGGGCATAGTGGTTCACGCCTATAATCCCAGCACTATGGGAGGCCGAGGCGGGCGGATCACCTGAGGTCAGGAGTTCGAGACCAACCTGACCAACGTGGAAAAACCCTGTCTCTACTGAAAATGCAGAATTAGCCGGGCATAGTGGTACATGCCTGTAATCCCAGCTACTTGGGAGGCTAAGGCAGGAGAATCGCTTGAACCTGGGAGGCAGAGGTTGCAGTGAGCCGAGATCACGCCATTGCACTCCAGCCTGGGCAACAAGAGTAAAACTCCATTTTTTAAAAAAAATACCTATTTCCTGTTAAAAGAGCCTGTTCTGCACTCACAACTCTTTGGGAGATTATTAGTGGCCCATTTGCTTGGGGAATCAGGTGGTTTGTATTTAGAGGTTTATATGTCTTCTACTTTATTGTGTCCTTTTGTTTTCCTTTTCACAAATGACTTGACACTTTGGCACAGAATACATTTTAAATCCGTGGACAGAGTCATCATTTAAAGGAACTAGCCCTTGCCTATATGTGCAATGGATTGTGAAATGCGTCCACTGTAATAATATGCAGTGTCTTAATTATCTGCTGAAATAAGGTGGATAGATGGATTTTTATTTTATTTAATATTTATGTATTTATTTGAGACAGGGTCTCCCTCTGTCACCAAGGCTGGTGTGCAGTGGCGTGATCTCAGCTCTCTGCAACTTCTGCCTCCTGGGTTCAAGCGATTCTCCCACCTCAAGCCCCTGAGTAGCCGGGAGTACAGGCATGTGCCACCACGCCTGGCAAATTTTTATATTTTTGGTAAAGACAAGGTTTCACCATGTTGACATGGTCTCGAACTTCTGGCCTCAAGTGATCCACCCGCCTCAGCCTCCAAAGTGCTGGGATTACTGGTGTGAGCCACCGCACCTGGCCAAGATGGATTTTTAACTTGGAGTTTGTCACTTTTTCTGTACTCCAGGGTGTGGTTTCTCATTGTCTTTTTCACAGATTTTATTTTTCAAGCAGGCTGTATTTTGTCATTGCCTTTAAAAACATCCAGAAGTGACAGACATTCCCACTGTCATTCCCAATGTCCCAATAAGTACAGTGAATACTATTGTACTCACTTTGTACAAAATATTGTAGGATCCATAGATGGACAGGGTAGGATCCTTGCTTTCTGTTACAGATACATGTATAATAGGGTAGATTATGCTTAGATAACTGCAGACTACAGTATCAGGTGGTATGAGTGTTAAGTGTTTCACTGAGTTCTGCAGGTATGCTGAAAGAACAGTTTCTATCAAAGAAAGTAGGATGCTAGGATAAGTAGGATTTGAACAGTCAGGGATTGGGAAGTTGGTGGGGACATCATTCCAAGCAAAGGGAATGTAAACACTGCTGTAGCTATAGTGGAGAAAAGAATGTGTTTGGGGAACCCAAGTCTGTGTGTGTGTGTTAGGAGGAATATTACTGTAAAGCAAATTGGATCCTTGAGTGCCAGGAGCAAGAATGTAGATTTTAGTTAATAGTAATTTCAGAGCCGCTGAAGTATTTTGAGCAGAGGAATGAAGAAAGGCAATTTGGTGATGGCTTGTAGATGGATTTGGACAAGATGAAGGTTTTTTTGAGACAGACTGATTGGTGTCACAGAAAAGGGGGATAGAGATGTTAGAAGAATTTGGCAACTAATTGGCAAAGTTTGAGCATGTGGGGCTGGGTTGGGAGTATCTCTAAGAGAACAATAATGGTACCTTCAACTGAAATAGCAAATCACAAGGAAAAGCTGATTCTAGGTTAAGGCAAGTTGAGTTTCAGAACTTTGGAAATTTGCAGTTGTAATGTAGGAGTGAAAGTAGGTGAGTATTCAGATGACATTCCCATTGTTGAAACCTTGGATAATAATGTGTTTATTGTAATCCTACTTAAAATGTGCATTTCTGTCAGAGTACAAAGAAAGATGGTGTCTGTGGAGTGGGGGAAGGAGAATTATCATTTTCTAAAAACATGTCTTGGTTTTCTGAGTGTTACTTTTGTAATGGGAAGAACAATAAAAAGAGATGACTATTTTAAGAAACAGATTCAGCATTGTACAGGAAAAAGGGAACTTGGAGGATGTTTCTAAGTCTGAAGGAAACTATGTAGGAGAAAAGAAAAACTGAATTTTGGATCCTTTGGAGAATGCTCAGAGTTAAGGAGTAGGAAATAAGAGCTGCCATGAGTTCACAGTTTGAAGAAAAGGAGGAATTAGGTGGAAGTATAAAACTTGAACTTGATTTCCTAAAGAATGCTTTAAAAAAAAAATCTAAAACTTGGCTGGGCGCGGTGGCTCACGCCTGTAATCCCAGCACTTTGGGAGGCAAGGCGGTCGAATCACTTGAGGTCAGGAGTTAGAGACCAGTCTGGCCAACATGGTGAAACCCCGTCTCTACTAAAAATACAAAAATTAGCTGGGCGTGGTGGCAGGTGCCTGTAATCCCAGCTGATTACAGGAGGCTGAGGCAGGAGAATTGCTTGAGTCTGGGAGGCAGAGGTTGCAGTGAGCTGAGATTGCATCGCCAGCGCACTCCAGCCTGGGCAATGGAGTGAGACTCCGTCTCAATCAATCAATAATAAATGAATCTAAAACTTAATAGGACCAAATGTTTTCCATTTGGGTTATTTTTAACCCAATTTTTAAAATTATCTTAATTTTAATGATTATGAAATGATAAAGGACATATTCGAGTTTTAAAACTTGTTAAAATGTATGTACCACTACACATTCATCTTGAGGAGATAATTTAGTAATTTGGTGCCTTGGACATATACAGTGTTACTTGAAATACTTTGGAAATTAGAAAGTAAGGAATGAAACTTTAAAGAATAATTTATTATGTTTGGTCTGTCCTCCTGAACTCTGACTTTACAAAACCTTTATTGCCCTTTACGCCTAAATCGTCTTGAGGCTTAATGTTCATAACTGAAAATACTCATATTTCCTAATTAAAGAATATCATAACTATTAGTGGGGAAACATTCTTACAAAGACTTCATTCAAATGACTTTTTCTTTCTTTCTTTCTTTCAGGTATATTTGTATCCAGTATTGTTCTGATCTTGTCACAACGATCACTTTTCAAGTTTTACATGTACAGCTCAGCCTTTCTATTAGCTGCAACTTCAGTGTTGGTGAATTATTATGCTTCTTTGCACATTGACTTCTATGGTGCCTACAACACATCAGCTTTTGGAATTGAGCTGCTTCCTCGAAAAGGTCCCTCGCTGTGGATGGCACTTATCGTTCTACAGCTAACATTTGGAATTGGATACGTTACACTACTCCAGATTCATTCCATCTATTCACAATTAATTATTTTGGATCTCTTGGTTCCTGTAATAGGCTTAATCACAGAGCTACCATTACACATCAGAGAGACTTTAGTGTTTACTTCTTCCTTGATTCTCACATTAAATACAGTGCTTGTCTTGGCAGTGAAACTGAAGTGGTTTTATTATTCCACACGATATGTTTATCTTTTAGTGAGGCACATGTATCGAATTTATGGATTACAGTTGTTGATGGAGGACACATGGAAGAGGATTCGTTTCCCAGACATACTGCGAGTCTTTTGGCTAACAAGAGTTACAGCTCAGGCTACAGTGTTAATGTACATCTTAAGGATGGCAAATGAAACTGATTCCTTCTTTATTTCTTGGGATGATTTTTGGGACCTCATTTGCAATCTTATAATTAGTGGATGTGATTCTACACTAACTGTACTGGGCATGAGTGCTGTAATTTCCTCAATAGCCCATTACTTGGGGCTTGGAATATTGGCCTTTATTGGATCAACTGAGGAAGATGACAGGCGGCTTGGCTTTGTTGCACCTGTTTTATTTTTTATTTTGGCTCTTCAGACTGGGTTAAGTGGGCTGAGACCAGAAGAGAGACTTATTCGCTTAAGTAGAAACATGTGCCTTTTATTAACTGCAGTCCTGCATTTCATCCATGGAATGACAGACCCTGTATTAATGTCTCTCAGTGCCTCTCATGTGTCATCTTTTCGTAGACATTTTCCTGTGCTGTTTGTCTCTGCTTGCCTGTTTATTCTTCCTGTCTTACTCAGTTATGTTCTTTGGCATCACTATGCACTAAATACATGGTTGTTTGCAGTTACAGCATTTTGTGTGGAACTGTGCTTAAAAGTAATTGTTTCTCTCACTGTTTATACGTTATTCATGATTGATGGCTACTATAATGTCCTCTGGGAAAAGCTTGACGATTATGTCTACTACGTTCGTTCAACAGGCAGTATTATTGAATTTATATTTGGAGTTGTAATGTTTGGAAATGGGGCTTACACTATGATGTTTGAGTCAGGAAGTAAAATTCGGGCTTTTATGATGTGCCTACATGCATATTTTAACATCTACTTACAAGCCAAAAATGGCTGGAAGACATTCATGAATCGTAGGACTGCTGTGAAGAAAATTAATTCACTTCCTGAAATAAAAGGGAGCCGCTTACAAGAAATAAATGATGTATGTGCAATCTGCTATCATGAGTTTACAACATCTGCTCGTATTACACCATGTAATCATTATTTCCATGCACTTTGCCTTCGGAAATGGTTGTACATTCAAGATACTTGTCCAATGTGCCATCAGAAAGTATACATCGAAGATGATACCAAGGATAATTCAAATGTATCTAACAACAATGGATTTATTCCACCCAATGAAAATCCAGAGGAAGCTGTAAGAGAAGCTGCTGCTGAATCTGACAGAGAATTGAACGAAGATGACAGTACAGATTGTGATGATGATGTTCAAAGAGAAAGAAATGGAGTGATTCAGCACACAGGCGCAGCAGCTGAAGAATTTAATGATGATACTGACTGATGAAAATAGCATTTATTAATCATTGAGGTATTTGTTTAAAATTCAGTTCATCCAAAATGGAGTGATATCCTTCACCTTCAGTGTGTAACCAAGCACAAAAACAGTATCAATGTTGAATCTGTGAATGGTTTTCCGTTTACTGTGATGTGCTACTGTAAATATACCTCTTTAATTACTTCTGGTCTCTTTGGTGACCTGTTTAAATTTGTGTACATTATTGTACATAGAATAAAATGTTTTCACATTTTTATGACAAAATTTGAACAAATAGCTTTTTAATAGCTGTAATGATCATATGGTGCGTCAACTGTGCCAAAGATTCTTCAATGAAATCATGTAACGTATCTAACTTTGGACCTCAGTTTTTCTTCAGAATGGGTGGGAGAATGAAAATGCAAATCAGGAAACCACATTAAAGTTAAGGAAATAAAATAATTTGACCAGAGGATAAGGGACATGAGAGAGTATTTTAAAACTAAAGAAAAAATTAGCCTGCCAGAAGCAACTGAGGAACTTTTTTGAAACTTGAGTAGCAGTGTAATTGAGCTGAGTTTGAAAGTCATGATTCAGAGACCGAGGGTTGGGAAATAAACTGTATCAACTAAACTTTGATATAAACCAGAATGTGCTAAATGTTTTTTATGTAAAATTGGTATATTTGTTAGCCATTCTGTGTCTGCAGTATTGTCATAAAATTGTCCTTTCATTCTTTTGGAGATATTACAGAACAAAAATTGTTTATTGTTATTATTATTGTTTTAAACTAAGGTACTCAATGATATAAAAACATCCTGATCTGATTTTATGAGAAAAAGAAGGGGAATGGTGGAGAATGCTGTGTACCAATATATAGTATTTCTTTAGACAACTTGCAGATAATTTCTTTATTGAAACTATCAGTAAGTTTTACTATGAAATTTTACATACATGATGGAAAGTGGAAGACATATACCAATTATATTCCAGGAAAAAATACTTTAATAGTATTGTTATATAGGGTATTGGCTAATTCCAGTGGATCCTCATCTCTCACTGCTGACATTATCTCCAATATTTGACTAAAACAAAACAAAAACAAAAATGGTTAAATCTCCAAGTATATATTCTGTTTTAAAGCTATATAATAATTTTCCACACAAAGGGAAAATATTAGAGCAACTTTAATAGAATAAAGCTTAACAGTTAAGTTTTTCAGCAGCATCAACAGAAAAACTTACTGCCAGTAACTACAAACAGATTTATGGACTGTCTTGCATATAACTAGAGCTAAGAACCAGGTTCAAGTAAATTATTAAAGCAGACATCTGTATTATGTACACCACTTCTGGCATTAACTGAGTGGAAATGAAGAGTCCTTTTCAATTGTGAGTCAGAGCATGTTCATTAGTGGGTCATGATGAGCATTTCAAACATTGACAAGTACATTGTACTTAGTAAGGGTAAGTACTGTTCCATTTTTTGTTTCATTTTATTATGTATGTTCATCCTAAGTCACAATGTAATTTGTACTGGGGGACAGCGGCCACAGTTGGAAAGCCACTGCTACAGAACCAGTCCTTGAGAGACAGCAAATGAAGGTATTAGGTTGCTGCAAAAGCAATATTTACTTGGAAAAATGTGTGGTTATTGAGGGGGAGGGCTTTCTGTGCTTCTACCCCAGGGAGAGAGAGAAGTCCAGGTGTCCCTCCTTCAGTTTCTTTCTTTCTCTTTTTTTTATTTCTCTCTCTCTCTTCCCTTCCCTTCCCTCCCCCTTCCTTCCTTTTCTTCCTTTTTCTTTTTCTTTTTTGAGATGGAGTCTTACTCTGTCACTCAGGCTGGAGTGCAGTGGTGCGATCTCAGCTCACTGTAACCTCTGCCGCCCGGGTTACAGTGATTCTCCTGCCTCAGCCTCCTGAGTAGATGGGATTACAGGCGCCTGCGATCAAACCCAGCTAATTTCTGTATTTTTAGTAGAGATAGGGTTTCATTCACCATGTTGGCTGGGCTGGTCTTGAACTGACCTCGTGATCCACCCGCCTGAGCCTCCCAAAGTGCTGGGATTACAGGCGTGAGCCAGGGCGCCTGGCCGCATCTTTTCAGTTTCTGTGCTTACAATAAGAACGATCCATAGTGTCTCCTAGCAATATTATATATAACATTTTAAATACTGAACTGGAAAGTTCCAAAGTCAAAATTGAACATTTAAATATTCTTTGCCCAAGCTTTTTGTTCCCTTAGTGGGTATCTTAAATGTTAACACCTAAAGGAATTAAGGATGGAGATCTAAGATTAATAGGAATTTAAAAAATTGTTTTGTAATAGTGACTTTCAAAAGCCTTGCTTGATGTTTATACAAAGCAAACATCATGCTGAATTTTTATCTGACAGTCAAGATATGCTGAGAGCAAATCTATTAACATTTAAATTAAGACAGTGAAAATCCATGTTTCTTCAGAAACTACCAAATGTCCCTCTGTATGCACTCAGAATTGGAACTCTTGATTAGTGCTGCTGATGACACAGTTTTGAAGGTCACAGCAGCTTTGTTAAGATTATATTGCATAGCAATTTTATTGAAATTAATTTATAAGAAATCTATTGGGCTGGGTGTGGTGGCTCATGCCTGTAATCATAGCACTTTGGGAGGCCAAGGCGGGCAGATTGAGCTCAAGAGTTTGACATCAGCCTGGGCAACACAGTGAAACCCTACTTCTACTAAAACACAAAAAATTAGCCAGGCGTGGTGGTGGAGGCCTATAGTCCCACCTACTCGGGAGGCTGCGGCAGGAGAATTGCTTGAACCTGGGAGGTGGAGGTTGCAGTGAGCTGAGATTGTGCCACTGCACTCCAGCCTGGGCAACAGAGCGAGAGACTGTCCCCCCTCCACCAAAAAAAGGAAATCTATTGGAGCTTAGGACATCCTATTTTACTATTTGATAATGCAGTTTATGGAAATCTTTGAATAACCCTTCTGTAGCCAAGCCATGCTGTTTCCATACATCTTCAGTGGTCAAAGCTGCAGTTACTCCAAAATGAATATAAAGTTGTTTAATATCCCTGAGAATTTAGTGGCTTTTGTTTAGTGTGGCACTTTTACAGTAGGCACAGGTTTTGCTTTTTTTTTTTTTTTTTTTTGAGACAGAGTCTCACACTGTGGCCCAAGCTGGAGTGCAGTGGTGTGATCTTGGCTCACTATAACCTCTGCCTCTCAGGTTCAAGTGATTCTCCTGCCTCAGCCTCCCGAGTACCTGGGATAACAGGCGCCCACCACCATGCCCAGCTATTTTTTTGTATTTTTAGTAGAGACAGGGCTTCTCCACATTGGCCAGGCTGGTTTTGAACTCCTGACCTCAAGTGATCTGCCTGCCTCGCCTCCCAAAGTGGTAGGATTACAGGCGTGAGCCACTGCGCCCAGCCAGGCAAAGGTTTTTAAAGTCTTACAAGATCTGTATGATTCCTGCCACTATTTCCTTTCCAGCCCCTCCCCATACTGATACCAGTTATAGCTTCAAAAAAAAAAAATAATTGCCACTGTCCTGCTTAAAATCCTTTGGGTAGTGATAAAATCTAAGCAAAATGCTGGCATATAAGAGGCCTCACAATCTGGGCTCACTCTACCTTCCCAGACTTGACTTCCTCCACTTACCCTGTGCATCCCACTTTCTGCCACACTTGTTCCTCTGGATTAGCCAGGCCCTTCTGCAGTCTGCCTTTGCTCCAGGTGTTTGTCTTTCTCTGACCTGACTCCCAGTCACGCCTAGTAAACAACTGAAATGTCATCTTGGTGTAGCTCTCTCCTGTTTCCCCTCAAAGCAGACAGTTGGTGTGCCCTATGGTCTTGGTCATATATTCCTATTTGTATAACAGCACTACTATCTTGGACTCTGTCTGCTTATTTGCTCCAGGAGGGCAGGGGTCCTCGCCTGACTCACTGAATGCCTTATCTAAAGTGCCAGGCACAGGTGGATGGATAAAGACAGGGACTGTCTTGGTTCTTCTGTGTAGCCTTAGTAACTTGTACCTTTCCTGACATATGGCAGGGGCTCCAAAATATCTGTTGCAAACAACTTATATCTAAAAGACTTCTATAAACATAATTAGAATGTAAAATTGTTAACAGAATGGAGGTTGATAATATGACTTTGCAAGTAGGAATTAACTTGCCAACTCATAATTAGCAGTAGATCAGATGATTGTGTATTTTTGAAATGTGGTTTAAATCCTTTCAGCTTGCAGATGCTAAATTTTCCTAAGCTCTGCAGCTAACTGAAGAGCAGGTATTCATGAAGCCTTCACAGTTTTTTTTTTTTTTGAGACGGAGTTTCGCTCTTGTCACCCAGGCTGGAGTGCAATGGCGCAGTCTCTGCTTACTGCAACCTCCGCCTCCTGGGTTCAAGTGATTCTCCTTCCTCAGCCTCCCGAGTAGCTGGCATTACAGGCATCTGCCACCAGGCCTGGCTAATTTTGTATTTTTAGTAGAGATGGTATTTCACCATCTTGGCCAGGCTGGTCTCAAGCTCCTGACCTCAGGTGATCTGCCTGCCTCAGCCTCCCAAAGTGCTGGGATTACAGATGTAAGCCACCATGCCCGGCCAGCCTTCATAGTTCTTAAACAGTCTACATTTAAAAACACCTTGAAATTTTGTCTTGCAAATGTATAGCTAAAGTCAACAGCTATAATCTTATATAAGATTAAAGAAATATAAAAAACTGACTTGGATACACTGTTGGCAACTACTTCCTGTAAGCTGGCTGCTGGCAAAATAACAGTTTCTTTTCTCTAGTGTCCTCTTAGATCCCCCAAAAATTGGCTGGGTGTGGTGGCTCATGCCTATAATCCTAGCACTTTGAGAGGCTGAGGTCAGGAGTTTGAGACCAGCCTGGCCAACATGGCAAAACCCCGTCTCTACTAAAAATACAAAAATTAACTGGGTGTTGTGGCACGTGCCTATAGTTCCAGCTACTTGGGAGGTTGAGGCAGGAGAATTGCTTGAACCCGGGAGGCGGAGGTTGCAGTGAGCCAAGATCACTCCACTGCACTCCAGCCTGGGCAACAGAGCGAGATGGTCCCCCCACAAAAAAAAAAATTATTTAGAAATACTGTTTCATCACTGAATTTGCAAGTACTTACATTTCTTTATTTTTTAAAATTTTTGTTACTTCTTTAGAGACAGGGGTCTCCCTATGTTGCCTGAGCTGATCTTGAACTCCTGAGCTCAAGCAGTCTTCCCAAGTAGCTGGGATACAGGCGTAGGCCACCCTGCCTGGCTGCTTCAGTTTTCAAGACTTTGTCAGCTGAAGCATGTTAATAAAGGAAAAGAACCTTTCAAACATATTTTTATAGAGTAATTCTTCACTGTTCTGCCTGCCGGATATTAGATCTGGCTTATCTTCTAATACTATTTTCCTGTTAAAAACTACTGAAAACAAAAGATGGTGCATATGCAGTGAATAGTCTTAAAAGCAACAATCTGTTTTCTTTTTTACCCCGCATGAAGACACAGTACCAATTAGTTTTTGTGAATGTGTTACAAGTATGCCCAATTGTCTGAACTGATAAATTATGTAAGACTGATATAATCTAGATTATCTGTGCAAACAAAATAAATTGGATTAAGTACCCATTAAAATGATATAACCACCTTTTCCTGTTGGTTACCTTTACAGCTCTTTGACAGATGGATAATAGTCCCTCTTTTCACCTGTGCTATACATCACAATTTAAAAGATGATTCTGATCTGCTGCTTTTTTAGGAAATAAAATGTGCTAAGGTCCCACCCCCTTTGATTGGAAAAAGGGCGTCTACCCCCTTTGATTTGGAAAAAGGGGTTCGTCCTTAAGATCACTTATCCTTTTGTTCTGAGGCTTAAAGAAATGTGTTATTTCTTAGATTTATAGCGGCTGTCAAATCATTTAAATCCAAAATATTCTGCTAAGGCTTTCTTGTTAACCAAAGAGTAGCAGGAAGTTGCAGTGAGAATGGGACTTAAACTAGGTATACAAATTCCTCCAAATCACTGCATTAATATGGTGGCCTTGAACCTGAACTTCACTTGGATTTTGCAAAATTTTAATTCTGTCCCTTGCGTTCATTTTGTAAGTGGCATCTGGTGGTTGACTAATGATTTTGAAGACCGTGAAAGCAAAATACTCACATTATATGGCAGGGTTCATTTCTGTCTTTTAAGCAGTGCCCACTTTCCCACTTCTTTTTGGTAGGAAATGCAGTTTTTATGTATTTTGATCCAGCATGTGTACTTTTGACTCCACACCAAGGTGCATCTAGTTAAGCAAAGAAAGTGTCTCTTAAGGGCTTTACATTAAAAAAATTTTTTTACGACCATTATCGAACTAATACATAACCTGTAAATGATAAACCATGATTCAGCTTCCAAAATGGCACAATTATTGCAACAGAAAACAGTTCTAAGAAAAGCACAAAATCTTGAATTGCATCTTAAATACCTTCTAAAACTCACTTTTATTCCTTTTTTCTGCTAGCATTGTTCGTGTGCAGCATGCTTTTAAAAAAAGACCTAAACCTTAAATATAATTGTGTAACAACATGAAAACATTTAAACAGATTTTTTTTCTGTTTTCAAAATCTTTTTCGCTATGCATGTAGTGAGGTTTGCATAAGTTAAACAAATTTCCATCTTTACTGAATGTGAAACTGGTTTTGAATATTTTTAAATAAAGAATTACAATAGTTTACACATTTTACAAGCATCGTACTTTTAATCAAATCATTTTGTTTTCCTGACTGCCCAAGGAAATGAACGTGATTTCTCCAGAAAGGCTCAGTCTTGATTTTCCTAAAGTCCATGGTATAAGGACAGCCTTGACAGGGTTTAGATAGAAGTTTTAGCTTTTTACCTTATTTATTATTTTTTTGAGATGGAGTCTCACTATCTCGAAGGGTGGAGTGCAGTGGCGCAATCTCGGCTCATTGCAACCTCTGTCTCCCAGGTTCAAACGGTTCTTGTGCCTCAGCCTTCTGAGTAGCTGGGACTACAGGCATGTGCCACCACGCCCAGCTAATTTTTTGTATTTTTTGTAATTTTTTTTTTTTTGAGATGGAGTTTCGCCGTTGTTGCCCAGGTTGGAGTGCAATGGCGCGATCTGAGCTCACTGCAACCTCCGCCTTCCGAGTTCAAGCAATTCTCCTGCCTCAGCCTCCTAAGTAGTTGGGATTACAGGCATGTGCCACCATGCCCGGATAATTTTGTATTTTTAGTAGAGATGTGGTTTCTCCATGTTGGTCAGGCTGGTCTTGAACTTCCGACCTC
>NW_012107031.1:891950-920091 GCF_000951045.1 Mandrillus leucophaeus
TTTTTCCATTAATAACCCCCAAAGATCTTCTGGAAAGCACAATTGTTGAGGTTGAGCATGCTGTTTTAAAATACTTGTCCACTTAAAGTTTGAAGTCAAATTTCTTTTTCTTTTTTGTTTGGTATGGTTTAATACGAAACAATGTTCTGAAAACAAACTTACCTGTCTCAATCATTAATTTTTCACTAGGAATTGACTTCAAAACTTCCAAATTAGCTTCAGTTTTCAGTGAACTTAAAAAAAGAAGTGTATACATATATTTATTTTAAAAGGCAGCAATTAACGAATACCTTTTTTCATATCACAACTTGTAAAGTACTACAAGACCAATCCAAAACCCCATAGCATTTTGTTTTCAGTATACTTTAGAAAGTATTTGCACACTACCATACTTCAATAATCCAGATTAAGATCTATTTTAACCCTATCTGCCTTCCGGGAATGCAATTTTCCATGCTTATTAGTTGGTTTCCAACAGCATTCCGTATCAGTCTAAGTAAAATTTAACTTTTTAAAAAAAGAATTCATCTGCTTCTGAGTAATTTGCGTAACTTAGAGGTGCTCCTAAGGCTGTTAACGTTCGTTTCCTGAATTTTCCATTTTTAGCCCAAGACAGATTCTTCACTCTACTTGAGCAGAATTATGTATCTGCACCCTTGCCATGGTTTCTTTGTAGGATGAACTCTACACCTTGAATCTGGCTTTGGCCTCAAGTCTTGCTATGGCTGCCTGAGCCTCTATCAGCCAAAACCCAGCTGACTCAAAGATCCATGAATGCAAACATAAATGCTTCCTGTAATGTGGCAGTGAGGTTTGGGATGGTGTAGCATATAATGTGATGGCAACGAATACTGCTCTTGTATTACTTTAAAAACACAATTTTTGTAACCACAAATTAGTTTTTTAGAGCAGTTTTAGGTTTACAGCAATAAAAAGTATAGAGATTCCCCAACCATATGCCCCCACTCTCAAAATTCCACACCATAAGGGTAGGTGCATTTGTCATTGATGAACCTACCTTGACACAAAATTGTCACCCAAAACCCACAGTTTACAGTTTACATTAGGGTTCACTTGGTGTCATGTGTTCTGTGGGTTTGGACAAATACGCAATTACGTCTACCATTGTATCATACTGAGTAGTTTCATGGTCTTAAAAAATCTGTGGTCTGCCTATTCATCCCTCCTTCCCTCTAACCCCTTATTTTTGAACCGTCTCCATAGTTTTGCCTTTTCCAGACTGTCACACAGTTTGAACTATACAGTACGTAGTCTTTTTCAGGGTGCCTTCTTTCACTTGAAAATACACATTAAAATCCCATGTTTTTCATGCTTGATAGTTCATTTCTTTTGGCATTGAATAATATTCCACTGGATATACCACAGTTTATCCATTCACCTACTGAGGAACATCTTGGTTGCTTCCTTATGTAGCATTTTTATTTTCAGCATTTGTTATTACAAAGCATTTAAGATATACATTAAATTAGGTAATATGGACTTCTCATATAGTTATCACCCAGCCCCATCAATCATCAACACAGGACAATCCTGTTCCATCCACTTACCCCTACTCTCTCCTGTATTATTTTAAAAGGAAATTCGAAATGTACAGTTCTAATATTTCAGCATTTAATTCAGGATGTTTCAGCATGTATCTCTGAGCATAAGGATTCTCTTTAAAAAAATGCAACCACAATACAATTATCATATTTAAGAAAAACCCAAATCTTCTAGTATTCAAATTTCCAGTCGTCTCAGAGGCATACATTCTTTTTAAGTTTGATTAAATTAGGACACAAATGAGAGGCCTACACATTGCAATTGGTCATTGTCTTCTAAAGTCTCAACCTATTAAAATCTCCTGCATCTTTTCCCCTTCACATTTATTTGTTGAAGAAACCAAGCTGTTCACCCTGTGTAGTGCCCTAGTCTTGATTTTGCTGATTTTATCTGTGTTCCAGTTTAACAGGCTCCTCTGCCCTCTGTATTTTTTTTTTTGGGGGGACGGAGTCTCACTCTGTTGCCCAGGCTGGAGTGTGTTGGCAAAATCCCAGCTCGCTGCAACATCCACCTCCTGGGTTCAAGCGATTCTCCTGCCTCAGCCTCCCGAGTAGTTGGGACTACAGGTGCCTGCCACCACGCCCGGCTCATTTTTGTATTTTTAGTAGAGAGGGGGTTTCACCATTTGGCCAGGCTGGTCTCAAACTCCTGACCTCAGGTGATCCACCCACCTCGGCCTCCCAAAGTGGTGGGATTACAGGCACGAGCCACTGCACCTAGCCTGCCCTCTGTATTTCTTATAGGAGATCTAAAGTACCATCTACAGGCTGGATAAGATTTGGGTTGGATGTTTTTGGGGGAAGACCATTTCATAGGTGGTGGTGTGATCTTTCATCTACAGGCATATATCTGGTTCTATTTTTGTGATCTAAGGCAGCCATGGATGCCCAATGCATAATTCACCAGGAGCTACAAAATGTTGATATAATACTATCAGCCCTTTACTTATTAGAGTACTTCCATAAAACGAAAATTCTCTATGTCTATTACGTGATTGCTCAAATATATGTAGTTTGTACAGAAAATACGTATCTTTCTGTCAAATGTGTTTGTTGATTCCCTAACTTCTTCCATTGGTGCTATTATTTTAACATCACCATTCATTTATGTAAGGAGCTCTATTCTTTTATGTTCTTTTAGCATTCTGTTCATATTTCATGTGCGTAACATCTCAAATCCCACTATGTTGGGTCTCACTGGGGTTAGGTTTTCTATTTATCTTGGCCCTTTTCTTTCATGCTTCTGGTTCACTGCATTTGTCTGGTGGTCCTTGGATATCCATTTATATTTAGGGAGGTTGCTAGTGTTGCGTTTCCTTTGCTTTTGTGAAAGCAGGACTGTTTTACTACTAGTTCTCTTCTCTGAGTGGGGATTCTTAGTGAGACCTTCTTGTGGGAGAGGGTATATTATGAAACTACATTTAAAGGTAAGAGTATAGGGAGCTAATTGTTAGGCTCATGGTTCTCTAAATGCTTTCCTTTGTGGATTGATAATAAGCACTTCAAGCCTTAGTCCTCACCATAGTTTTTTCAATTTTCTTAAGAAAACCCCTGCCCCTGGCCCCTGTGTAAATGTTTACTGCTTTTGTCCTCTATGCACAGGAGTGGATATGGGAGTGAGATCTTTTCTCTATTTAGGCCCTCAATTGATCATCCTTTCTAGTCCTATTTCACACTAATTCTAAGCTTAAAGCCCCCCCTATTGGATTTTGTTTGCCAGACTTGCTCCCATCTCTCTGAGGCCCCTTAGTGGTGTAATCTAAGCTTTCTCTTTCAGTTTTACCCGTCTTCAGAAATCCACAGAACAGACGGAGTGGCTCACTGTCACCTGGGCTGGACTGCAATGGCGCAATCTCGATTCACTGCAACCTCTGCCTCCCGGGTTCACACAATTCTCCTGCCTCAGCCTCCCAAGTAGCTGGGATTACAGGTGCCCACTACCACACCTGGCTAATTTTTTGTATTTTTAGTAGAGACAGGGTTTCACTATGTTGGCCAGACTGGTCTCAAACTCCTGACATCGTCATCTGCCTGCCTTGGCCTCCTGAAGTGCTGGGATTACAGGCGTGAGCCACTGTGTCTGGCCTCTTCTTTTTTTTTTTTTTTTTTTTTTTTTAAATTTAAGAGATGGGGGGCTCGTTAAGTTACCCAGACTGGTTATACCTGTAGCTCTAGCTACTGAGGATGCTGTGGCAGGAGCATCACTTGAACTCCTGGGCTTACCCAGCTACAGAACATTTATCAGCAAAAAACTGGCCTTTTTTCTTTGTTATTATAGATTCTTTGCTTTTTCAATATCTATAATTTTATTTTAGTAGGATTTTAGGAGGGGTGGGTGGGATGTCATTAATTTGACATTAAGTAGCAATTGGTGCTCTCTAGAAAAAAAAAATTATTATTTTCAGCCAGCTTGGTCAATATAGATATTTTGTAAAATATATTGATGTGGTTGGTATGGATAGTATATTTAAAAGTTTTTTTTCTTTTTTTTTTTTTTTTTTAAGACAGAGTCTCGCTCTGTCGCCCAGGTTGGAGTGCAGTGGTGTGATCTCGGCTCACTGCAAGCTCTGCCTCCAGGGTTCACGCTATTCTCCTGCCTCAGCCCCCCGAGTAGCAGGGGTTACAGGCGCCCGCCACCTTGCCCGGCTAATTTTTTGTATATTTAGTACAGAGGGGGTTTCACTGTGTTAGCCAGGATGGTCTCAATCTCCTGACCTCATGATCCGCCCGCCTCGGCCTCCCAAAGTGCTGGGATTACAGGTGTGAGCCACTGCATCTGGCCTATTTAAAACTTTCACTAAATTTTTAGATTATTTGTATTTTTGATCTCACTAAATCATGTCTGATTAGCTTAATATTCTTCTACGTCTATCCTTTGACTGTAAAAATTTGCCCAAATATATATACTAATAAATATTTTAAAGAGAAGCCAGTATTTCTGTTTAATAAGGTTTCCCATTTAATGATGAGCAACTACACGATTCTGAAGTCAAGTCTGAAATACATCTTCCCATTTTCTTTTTTTTTTTGAGACAGAGTCTTGCTCTGTCGCCCAGGCTGGAGTGCAGTGGCGTGATCTCGGCTCACTGAGACCTCTGCATCCTGAGTTCAAGCGATTCTCCTGCCTCAGCCTCCCGACTAGCTGGGACTACAGGTGCCTGCCACCACCCCAACTAATTTTTGTATTTTTAGTAGAGATGGGGTTTTACCACATTGGCCAGGCTGGTCTTGAACTCCTGACCTTGTGAACCACGCACCTCAGCCTCCCAAAGTGCTGGGATTACAGGTGTGATCCACGGTGCCCGGCCATCTTCCCATTTTCTTGGGGGAAAAATTTTAATTTAACTTTTAGGAACCAAAGACTTTATGTGATATGTGGATTAAGTTATATTATGATAAGTTATCATATTAAGTTATATTAAGTTATATTATAAGTGGATTAAGTTATCACATCTCAGAGACTCAGATTAAGATGACAATGAATAGATTTCAAAATAAGAATATAAACATTCACTTTAATAAATGACTAACCTATTAATTCTGAAGCTAATATTAATGTAGGAGAAAAGAATCTTTTGTGATTAGCTTAAAGCAACATCATAATAAACTCAAGATCATTTAGAAATATCTAAGACAGGAGCCAGGTGTGGTGCCTCATGCCTGTAATCCAGGCACTTTGGGAGGCAGAGGCAGGTGGACAGCCTGAGCTCAGGAGTTTGAGACCAGCCTGGGCAACACAGTGAAACCCCATCTCAACAAAAAGTACAGACATTAGCCAACCATGGTGATAGGAGCTTGTGGTCTCAGCTATTATACTTGGGAGGATTGCTTGAGCCCAGAAGGTCGGGGCTGCAGTAAGTCGTCCAGCTTGTGAGACAGAGTGAGACCTTGGTCTCAAAAAAAAAAAAAAATCTAAGAATTAATGGTTTTAAGTTGGTGAAATAAAGATCTTCTACCCCCTTCTCTTAAAAAAAACTTACAAGGAGAAAAGCAGGATTTTTAAAAATGAAACTAGGAGACATATGTTACCCCAAATCACAACATATAAAGTAGACAGAGAAATGATAAACGACCAGTGTTTAAGTGCCAAGTGACTTAAATGTTATGTGCCTGGAGAGAAAGACAAGCAAACCCAGAAGCAGATATAGTCCCTAGAAAGTGGAGTAAGGCAGGGACTGAAATGGAGATTGTTTGAGAAAACTTCAAGAGAAGATAGATGGGATTCCTAGGTTACATATCTGTGACTTGGTGCAGAGAAAGAGGTGCTGGGTCTCAAGAGAACCTACATCAGAAACAGGTGGAGAACAACAAGCACAGAGGAGTACAGGCATCAGGCACAGGCCTAAGCATGGAGACCGGGGCAGCCCACTGAACAGGGAGACCCTCTAACCCATCCTGCTCCAAAACACTGTCAGGGACATTTATAAACCCCTTCCCTCCACTGTTCCCCACTTTTCCAGCAGAGAACACAAGATCCCTTTCTGGAGAAACTGAACCAACCCAGAAAAAGATCTCCACAAACTGATATTTGGGAATCCCTAGCAAAAAGTCAGTTGGCCATCTGAGTCTGCCAGTTGCTGGAATGCCTTCTAGAGAGCTTCCAAATGGCATTTTTTTTTAAATAGACAGTGAGGACTGCCTGACATTTGAAGAAAGTTTCCATCATCACAGAGACCAAAGGAAAGAAGAAGAGGTGACTGTGAGGAAACAAATGCAGGAAGACAAGCAGAAAGTCACTTTATAGTTCATGCCTTTCGAGAGATGAGAAGACACTGCAGTATAAGAATAGTGTTCAGAAATTGAAAAACGCTGAAGTAAATTTCATAAAAAGGGTTACAAAATATAGCACTTTTTTTGGAAGGAGGGAAACAATGGAAGTTATCAGTCTGGTATGCCCAAGAAAAGAATAGAAAAGAAAAATCAAATTCCAAGGATGGGTAAAGATGAGACCCCCACTGGAAGGGGTAATGAAAAAGCAACACTAGGCGTGATGAAAACCATCAACACACACCTCCGTGAAATTTCACATCAGAGATGAAAAACTAAAACCTTTCACAAGAGAAGAAAACTAGGTCACAGGTAAAGGATTAGGAATCAGAGTAGCAACTTTTCATCAACACTAGAACCTACTGATGGAACAGGATAAATTCTCAATGAAAATGATTTCTGATCTTGAATTTTATGCACGGAGAAACTATCAATTGAAAGTGGGGTTCTCTCCCCTTTCATTAACTATCCAGGCTAACTTGTAAGAGGAAGAGCAAAAAAAAAAAAATTCATTTTCAAACATGCAAAATCTCAAGAAACTTAATTCCTATGAAAACGTCCTCAGAGGATGTTGTAGAATGTGTTCCACTAAAACAAACACACAAGGAATACATGGGATCTAAAAATAGGAACTAGCCCAAACTGAAACAGACAGATGGAAGGGTCTGCAACTGATGGAACTATTATATCTAGACAGGTTTGCTCATGTGGTATACCGTGCTTAACATTTCTTGTACTACTTTTTGTTTTCCCGGATTAACCTCCCTCATATTTTTATTTACCTGGCTTTCTTAAACTTGAAGCCCAGCCTGGGCACATAGCAAGATCCCGTCTCAACTTAAAATGTAAAAAATAGCCGGGTGTGGTGGCACGCACCAGTAATCCCAGCTACTCAGGAGGCTGAGGTGGGAGGGTTGCTTGAGCCCGCGAGGTCAAGGCTGCAGAGTTGTGATCACACCACTGCATTCCAGCTTGGGCTACAGAGCAAGTCCCTATCTTAAAAAAAAAAAAACAAAAAACCCAAAAAACTTGAAACCCTCTCATACTTGGCAGAGCTCTGTGAAATTATATACTTCTATAGAAATAATAATGAAACATTTATAGAGACATAATAATGAAAACATTGAGTATGCGTATAACCAAAAATTCTGAAATGACGACATTGAGAGTGATATGCAGAGAATAATGGAGGTAGCGGATTAGTACGGGATATAAGAACTAACGTGCTCATATAACCCAATGAGAATAGACACAGGGGATGAATCAAGAGACAATAGTATATGGATATTATTTAGAAATATGGTGACAAATAGCAAAATTGTTGCCGCTAGAACAACTGACCTGGGGTAAGGTCATGCTGGGGGGACTCTGATATTTGTTTATATCTGTGAGTACTACTTGACTTTTTAATCACTATGCATATATTCCCTTGCATATTAATTTTAAAGTTATTTAAACCATTAAATATGAAAGCAGCTTAGACATTTAAACTCTGAACTCTAGAGCAAATACGTAATTCCATGATTCCATTTCCCTAGATTTTAGTCAAAAATAATGCAATTGGAAACACAATAACTTTAAGGGTATGAGACATTGAAGGACAGAAAGTCTTACACTATTTTGCAACTGATTAATGGGATACATTGATATCCTGTGAAAAGACATTGGTCAAAGCTCTTACATATTTGACAAAACCAACCCAGGGACCTAGCTGTGCTAGCTGAGTGTACTGAGTGTGTGAAGTTTAGTGTGATAGAACAGCAGAAAGGTCACAGAGTGAGAAGCCAGAGGACATGGGTTCTCATACTTAGAGAAACTCTATACCTGTTTCCTAATTTATTTGAGCCTCAGTTTCTTTGCCTGCAGAGATGTACGACTGTCATAGAATAACCTTTCGTCCATAGTCAGACATGACGTGTATATGTATACATGATGCTGTGAACACATTTTCAAGGGATCAAATGATCTGAGAATAAACTGGATTACTAGAGAAAGCTAGCTGCTGATCTCAACACAAAATAGTTTTCCATTATTAGGACATAATGTACTAGTCTATAACTTTTGAGCTTGAACTTGTAATCATAATGTACTGTTTAATTTCTTACATAATTACTGAAATTCCCAGCAAAGATCAGTGTAAACACACACAAACTTTAATGAAAATCGTCTTCATCAGCAATTCACTGTAAAACGATTTAAGAAATCTGCTTAAATAAAAGTTAAAAACAAAACAACCTAAGAACGTACCAACCATTAAATCCTATATAAAGATCCAAATCAATCAAAGCAGCTGCTGCTTCCTTGGTACCATCAAATGAATGCACCTGGGGACATACAGGTATAATTTTATTATTATAGTAATTACTCTTTAAAATTCTAAATAACATTAATAAGACTTTGTAGGCAAAAATATAGATCCCTGTAAGTTTTTGGACCTCAGGATTTCAAAGGTGGTAGTCCCTATAATTTTTATTTTCGTATCAGATTTCACAATTATAACCAGTCATCATCTCCAGTGACATGATGCAAAACGTTAGCTGCTGAGAATTTCTTCAGAGTAGTAGTGTTGCAGTCTCCACACTAGCATTAGTGCAGAAGCTCCAGGAGGGGGTTTAGGAATAGACATATTCTTAGGCAAAAACATGAGGAAAGCTTAGAAATTTTATGGCACCATTTAAAACACGTTTTAAAATACTGATGAATTTTCTGTTAGAGGAATTTTTTTTTTTTGAGATGGAGTTTCACTCTTGTTGCCCAGGCTGGAGTGCAATGGCGTGATCTTGGCTCACCGCAACCTCCACCTCCCTGCTTCAAGCGATTCTCCTGCCTCAGCCTCCTGAGTAGCTGGGATTACAGGCATGCGCCACCATGCCTGGCTAATTTTGTATTTTGTATTTTTTTTTTAGTAGAGAGGGGGTTTCTCCATGTTGTTCAGGCTGGTCTCGAACTCCCAACCCCAGGTGATCCACCCGCCTCGGCCTCCCAAAGTGCTGGGATTACAGGGGTGAGCCACCATGCCCGGCCAAGAATACTTTTTTCTGGAAGAGAAATTACTTTTAAGAGGCAAGGCTGGGCCAGGTGCGATGGCTCATGCCTGTAACCTCAGCACTTTGGGAGGCTGAGGCCAGTGGATCACCTGAGGTTGGGAGTTCGAGACCAGCCTGACCAATGTGGAGAAAACCCATCTCTACTAAAAATACAAAATTAGCAGGGTGTGGTGGCGCATGCCTATAATCCCAACTACTTGGGAGGCCTGAGGCAGGAGAACTGCTTGAACCCAGGAGGCGGAGGTTGTGTTGAGCTGTGATCGCATCATTACAGTCCAGTCTGGGCAACAAGAGTGAAACTCTGTCTCAAAAATAAAAAGAAAAGAGACAAGGCTGAAGAAATTCTTATAAATGGGTAAGACTGTTGCTTAAAAAGCATAAACCGTAATCCCAGCACTTTGGGAGGCCGAGGTGGGCAGATCACAAGGTCAGGAGATCGAGACCATCCTGGCCAACATGGTGAAATCCTGTCTCTACTAAAATGCAAAAAATTAACCAGGCGTGGTGGTGCGCGTCTGTAGTCCCAGCTACTTGGGAGGCTGAGGCACGGGAATCGCTTGAACCCGGGAGGTGGCGGTTGCGACGAGCTGAGATTGCGTAGAAGTGAATTCAAGGGCCGGGCACAGTGGCTTACACCTGTAATCCCAACATGTCGGGAAGCCAAGGTGGGCAGATTGCTTGAGTTTAGGAGTTCAAGATCAGCCTAGGCAACATGGTAAACTCCATCTCTACAAAATATACAAAAAAATTAGCTGAGCATGGTGGTGCATGCCTGTAGTCCCAGCTACTGGGAAGGCTGAGGATGGCTTGATCCTGGGGAAGCGGAGGTTGCAGTGAGCTGAGATTGTGCCACTCCACTTCAGCCCGGATGACAGAGCCAGATCCTTTCTCAATAACCAAAAAAACCCCCCAAAAAACCAAAAACCAAATTTCACAGGGTTTTCTTGTGAATGGAATTCTGTGCTCATTCTTGTACTTTGAACAAAGGAACTATAAATAAAACTGACTTGTGTTTATGCCACATCTGGCCCATACATTCAACAGTAAATTTACATCTTTCAAAGGATGGGAAAAGAAACTCCTAATTCTATTGAGTTCTATCTAATTCACATGTTTTTCTTTTTTTTTCCTTTTTTAAAAAAAATTTAAATGTTGACATCTGAATTAGGGGCCATCCTTAATAACCAAGATGCTTTATGTGTCACATAAATGTTAAGTATCCCTCATCCCAAGTATGTGGGACCAAAAGTGTTTCGTATTTCAGATTTTTTCAGATTTTGGAATATCTGTATATACATAAAAAGAAATCTTTGGGAAGGGACTCAAGTCTAAACATGAAATTCATTTATGTTTCATATACACCTTATACCATACCCTGAAGGTAAATAATTTAAATAATTTTGTGCATGAAACTAAATTTATGTACAATGAATAATCAGAAAGCAAAGGTGTCACTATCTCATGTCAGTGCTTAAAAAGTTTCAGATTTTGGAGTATTTTGCACTTGGGAGTATTTGGATTTTTGGATTAGAGACATTCAACCTGTATTAAAAATGACAATTTTATACTTACCACTCCCCCTACACAGCGATCTCTATTTCTTTTCATTATGTCTATAAATTAAAAACAAAGAACTTTTAGCAAATAGCTTGATTTCTACAAAATTCTTAAGTTCTAAATGAGACTTTGGTTTTAACTCACCCAAAAATTCAGCATGTGAGTTTCGACAATGAAGAAACATTGGTAATTTTGTTTGTTCTGACAGTTCAAATTGTTTTTCAAAATATCTGCATAATGCAAAAAAAAATTCTCATTACAAATTTAATTTTAGCATGAGGAAGGTAATGATGTCAAAACAGCTTTTAAGTTAAAGGTATTTAATTCTCTATAAATTACAGGACAATAATCATGAATATTTAAAGCACATCAGACTTATCAAAGGGCTTTTATAACTTACAATTTTTGGAAAGAAATACTTCATTTTCTGGGCTTACAAAATTATTTTCATAAAGTAACATCTACTGGCCCCTTGCCACTGGGAGCACCATCAGTGGAAGTCAACTCACCAAGCGAGAAGCCCGGCAGAGCTTCATACTGCATGCTAATCTATTCCATTTTGCAACCAGTGTTTTATGTGCTGTTATAAAAGAAGTTACTGCCACTAGGCAAAATGAACAAGGTTTCCCTCAAAAACCAAATCTAAGTATTTGCTAAACAGCAAATAACTCAATTATGCTATGAAAAAAAGAAAATTACACGATAAAGTGGTAGCCCTGAATATCTTAGAGTACTTGATAAGAAGCTTTTTCCAAGTACCACATACTTTTGCCTCATTTGATCCTCAGAATAACCCAAGGATAAAAGCTGGTGTCGTACTTTGTCCAACATAACAATACCTGGCATGGCCACTTGGAACCAGAACTTCAGTGCTCTCATTCCAAGTCCCAGCCTAAACGGCAAAAACCTGTCACATTTTCGAGACGCTTCCTTCTGGTCCCGGAGTATAATGACAATATTCAGAGGATATAATGAATGTTCATTCTGTTTGTTTTTTCACTTCAACACAGTGCTCCCTCTTGTTCTCACAAATGGTAGGTTCAACTGAATCAGGATAACAGGTGGCTTATTATTTTCTTAGATGTGCTTACCTCTTCTAAGTCCTTTAATTTGGGGAAACAATTTCTCTGTTTAACTTAAGCCTCTTTTGCTATATTTTCCTATATCATATTTCCTCACATGCAGGACTATTTTACCCCCTTTGCACTCTTGAAAATGCTAAATTTTAAAATTAGAAATAGAAATGTACTTCTTAAGAAGCAGTCTTCAGGCCGGGCATGGTGGCTCATACCTGTAATCCCAGCACTTTGGGAGGCCAAGGTGGGTGGATCACTCGAGGGCAGGAGTTCAAGACCAGTCTGGCCAACACGGTGAAACCGTATCTCTACTAAAAATACAAAAATTAGCCAGCGTGTTAGCACACGTCTGTAATCCCAGCTATTCCATGGGCTGAGGCACAAGAATCACTTGAACCCAGGGTCAAAGGTTGCAGTGAGCTGATGTCACACTACTTGCATTCCAGCCTGGGTGACAGAGCAGCACTCTGTCTCAAAAAAAATAAAAAAAATAAAAATAAAAAAAAATAGAAACAGTCTTCCTAAAATTGGTGGTCTATCTCTGTATTACCAAATGTTTGGGTTTTAAAATCTCCTTTTCAGATTCTGCTGGGTTAGAATAAGCAAAAATATTTTCCTTTCATTAACAAAGTGCTGAAATTTTGCAGTGTAGGAAATATTAATGACAACTTGGACAAAAAGATATTTTAATAATACAACCAGTCACTATTTCCATAACCTCTAAAGTAAACCAAATGTCAGCAATTAAGTGTGCTCTAGTCATTATGTCAACTTTACTAATATATTTGGCTTTTGGCTACACACAGCAGGCAGTCCTCTTCATTGTGTGCACTGCTCTACACTATGCTGGTTATTTTTTCCACACAAAATTTCATGGACCAAACCACATGACCAAGCTACAAATTCACAGTATCTAATGGTCGGATGGAAAATTAGCTTCCTATCTCAAGGTAGGCAAAAGTACAGTTTATGAAAATAACAGAGGCCAGCTGGATGCGTGCTCCACGCCTGTAATCCCAGCACTTTGGGAGGCTGAGGTGGGCGGATTGCTTGATCTCAGGACTTCAAGACTAACCTGGGCAACATGGTGAAACCCCATCTCTACAAAAAATACAAGAATTAGCCAGGTGTGGTGGCATGTGCCTGTAGTCCCAGTTGCTGGGAGGCTGAGGTCGGGGGATTGCTTGAGCCTGGGAGGTCAAGGCTGTGGTGAGCCATGATCACACCACTGCACTCCAGCTTGGATGACAGAGTGAGACTGTGTCTCAGAGAAGAAAATAACAGAAGCCCAAGCAGCGGGCCCACAGAATTTGACATAATTCAAGAAAAGAAAGGTCCCTGAATTCATGCTAGCTATGTATCATAAAGAAGCCATGTGGTTAAAAAAATAATAATAAATTAAAAAAATAAAAAAGTAAAAAATTATTCCGAATGATACAAAGTGAGGATAACTAGTACTAAACATCAAACAACTATTAGAGAAGAAACATCTAAACAACTTTAGAGAAGAAAAACCCACCATGGTAACTAGAAATAACAACGTAAGTTACAGGGTAGGAATTGGCGTCTGTTGAGAGACCTCTCTGCCTGTTTTACTCATTTATTATTTTTTTAAAGTTTATAAATGAAAATCATTTTCCACTTGAGTTAGATTTGCTCATCTTAGTGAAGCTTCTGATTGTATTACTGCTTCTTACAGTTGAGGTTTAACTATCTAAGGACAAGAGCTGGAAAAGTTCAGCTTCAGAGGAGCAGTTGCTATTAATTAGGATCAAGGCAAATCCAAAAAGCGCAGTGAGTTTCATGGGTATACCTCAACACAGGCAGTAATCCCTCCTCTGTAAGCTGCTTGATGGCAACGTGGCCTCAATTGCTCATCTCTAAGGTCCCCTAAACCTCCAAAGGATTGTTTTAAAATCTTCTTCTTGTAGTTTTTAAGACCTGCACAGCGTTAACATTTTAAAGCCCCAAGAAAAATGCCCAAAGCAAATTCCTCCTATCCAAGAGAACAGAGCTCTAAACTGCAACAAGGAAAGGAATGTAGCATAAGGCCAGGAAATTGAAAATACAGGGTATGGCTTAAAGGATAAACTTTCCATAACTACATCAGGCCTCTTCCTTGTTTTCACTCTTTGCTTCTCTTTCTTAGTCTTTAAAAAATCCTTTTTCCAGAAAAAGTCTAGGTACTAAAACAAGAAAAAAGTATTTTAAAAAAAACCCACAAAACCTTTAAAAAGTTCCAAACAAAAGCAATAGCTAGCATCTTCCTTTAGGGTGGTAATATTTCTAGCATGAGTAATATAACAGCCATGATTGTGCACGTACTATGTACCACTCATGTCACTATGGGCTTTATGTGCCTTATGTTAAGAAAGGTAGGCAGCAATCTACCCATTTTAAAGGGGATGCACAAAGGGACGAAGTGACATCAAGGGCAGTTGTAAATCTCACGAAAAGATCTGCTGATTCCAAAGCTCATCCTTTTAACGTCATACGCCGCCTTCACTTACCATTATTTTTCAGACACATCTATTGTATATTGATTTTTCTGTCTTGCCTCCTAATTTTCTATTTTTCTTTTCTCATACATCTCCTTTTTCCTGACTACATTTTTACTTAAAAACAAATCATGGCTGGGCGTGGTGGCTCACACCTGTAACCCTAGCACTTTGGGAGGCCGAGGCGGGCAGATCACTTGAGATCTGGAGGTTGAAACCAGCCTGGCCAACATGGTGAAACCCCATCTCTACAAAAAACACAAGAAAATTAGCTGGGCATGGTGATGGGCACCTGTAATCCCAGCTACTTGGGAGGCGGAGGCAGGAGAATCGCTTGAACTGGGAGGCGGAGGTTGCAGTGATCTTAGATCGCACTGCCTGCACTCCAGTCTGGGGGGCAGAGTGAGAATACATCTCAAAACAAAACAAAACACCCAAACCATACACCGGTTGTTCCAGATGGTAGAAAAGTGCAGACCAAAATCTGAAGTCTTCCAAAAATAAACCCAATAGTGAAAGTTGAATTATAGGCTTTTTATCCACACTGCTCAAAAGGAATAAAAAAGAACCTTCCCTTTGTATTAAATATTCAACAGACATTTACTAAGTACCTACCATGTGCTGAGAATACTGTGCTAAATGCTATGGAACTGTCCCATGAGTAAGCCTTGGTGTGTGCCTCTGAGGAACTCAAAGACACTTGTCCGTTGTGGGGAGGAAGGGATAACCTAAAACCCATTTCTGTACAACGTGGTTAAGTGCTGAAACAAACAGAGTGCTATGTACACAGAAAAGATTGCATGCTGTAAGTACACGCTAGGGGAAAAGAAGTGAGGGGCAGAGAACGTGGGTGTTTGTGTCCTTAACAACAATCAAAATGTGATTGTTACTAGAGTGTCTTTTTTTTTTTTTTTTTTTGAGATGGAGTCTTGCTCTGTTGCCCAGGCTGGAGTCCAATGACACAATCTTGGCTCACTGCAACCTCCACCTCCCCAGTTCAAGCAGTTCTGCTGCCTCAGCCTCCCGAGTAGCTGGGATTACAGGTGCTCGCTACCACGCCCGGCTAATTTTTGTTTTTAGTAGAGACAGGGTTTCACCATGTTGGCCAAGCTGGTCTTGAATTCCTGATCTCAGGTGATAGGCCTGCCTTGGCCTCCCAAAGTGCTGGAATTACAGGTATGAGCCACCATACCTGGCCATTTTTTTAACCAAGTCATTTGATGTTTTATCATTAAAGATTAAAAAATCTTCACCGCCATCTTACCAAAATTTCCTTCTACTTATTTTGTCATTAGCTTATTCACTCTGGAAGAAGCCAGTGTCACATGCTGTCACTGAAAGTCAGTCCTTCCCTCTGCTGTTCACACACTTTAGTGACAGCACTTCCAACCTACTTTAATTATTTATGTCCTCTCTTGTCTACAGTGGCATTGGGAAAAAGTCTTATTTTCCTTTGTGTCATGCTGAGGAGGCACTTGGTAATCATTTACTGAATGGAGTTTGAACTTGTCTATTAGCAATTAACACCTGGTATGTGAGTTCAAGCACAAGCTGTGATATGCATATTCTAAGATCAGACGCTATTCTGAACGTGCTCTGATGATGGTGAAGAATCTTCAGAACAGTTAAATTAAACTGATACTGTCCATGTTTTCAATTAACCCCAAAACTGAGTTTAAAGTATTCAGGTTGCATTTTAGAATCAGTTCTAACTCATTTTGGATGAAAAGTCATATAGGCAAAAAAACTTGGGGACTCTGCCATTGCCCTTGCTTGTCATAACACATAGTCTATTAGACTTACAAGGCTTATCCTGACAAAAACCAGACATTAAAGTTGAGGAATATGATCTGTGGGCTTAACCTGAAGAACCATTAAAGACAACTGTTTTTCTATTTCAGTGTGAACATGAGAACTTTTAAGGTTAAGTGAGCTGGCCTACATAATATTCGACAGAGGTATAGGGCTTTAGTAACCCTGGTAGTAACCACATGAATGTCCCTGAAAGACACAGCAAATAATATGCCACAAACTAAGCAGTTCTAAAAGGGATGTATATAATGAGCGACCTAAAAGAGACAGTACGTGTCCACAGAGCATTACTCTAACCCATCCTTTTCTACTTGGTTATAGATCTTCACACTCCAGAACTCTGGAGCTTGAGGTCTAGGGTATGACAGACTCCACTAGTAGATCTGCTCCTCCCCACAGTGATTTTCAACCAGGGGGGACATATCAGAATCCCATTTGTGGGGAGCAGGGAGGGAAGGGGGAGGAAGTACACTTTTGGCATGCGTAATCTTAAAAAATCCCTTTAGGCCATCAAGTCACTGGCTTAATCATATGATTGTATCACTATATGACAAAATTATTAATTATTAAATATTATGATGTAGCTGGATGGTATCTTAAGAGAGAATCTGATCCTAATTCTCTGTGTATAAGAAACTAAGGAGGACAGAGGACTGTTTATTCTTAAAGGTCTCTAGGGACAGATATTCTACCTTATTCAGATTTCTGCATACTCTGAGTTCTTGGCAGTGGCTGGCACACAGTGCTCCATAAATATTTGTTGAAGGGATGAATAACTAAATTAACCCCCTTTAGAAGCTCAGTCTAATGTTTTATCATGTTCATAAAGATCTTTTTGAAATTTGACAAAATGCTTACGTTTTAAATTCAGACTATGACCTAAATTTTCTTTTCAATCTTTAACACTCATTCACCAGTATGATGACAGGAGCTCCAAATTTAGCTCCAGGCAATGGGTTACAGGAAGTCCTGCAGGGTTTTGAGCTTTGGAGTTTTCTCAGAAGCCACCATTCAACATGGCTCCTATTAAAGGAATCTCACAGTTCCAAACTAACAATATTCAATGCCCAGCAAGAGTAAACTATGCTTTTCTAGCTTTGGTGATTGATCTTATAATACTTTTGTCGGTTTTTTGTTGCTGATTTTTTTTTAGAGGTGGAGTCTCCTTATGTTGCTCAGACTGGTCTGGAACTCCTGAGCTCAAGCAATTTTCCTGCCTCTGCTTCTCAAAACAGCTGCGATTACAGGTGCAGGCTGCTGTGCCTAGCTTGTAATACACTTTTAATATCCTTTGTTTTTAAATTATATCTTCCAATTTGGGAGGCTGAGGCGGGTGGATCATTTGAGGTCAGGAGTCTGAGACCAGCCTGACCAACGTGGTGAAACCCAATCTTTACTAAAAATATAAGAATTAGCCAGGCATGGTGGCATGTGCCTGTAATCCCAGATACTCGGGAGGCTGAGGCACGAGACTCATTTGAACCCAGGAGGTGGAGGTTGCAGTGAGCCGAGATCACACCACTGCACTCCAGCCTGGGCAACAGAGAGAGACTCTGCCTCAAAAAAAACGGAACAAATCACATTCCCCAAAATAATTTAATTCATTCCATTGGAACTGTTCATGTAGGAATGCATGTGTTAAACAAGCAAACAAAAAATGTAAAGTCTCTATCATGTAAAACTCATCCCTAATTTCTACCATTAAAATAAAATTAAACGGTTAATCGACCAGGGAACTATGTGCTTCCGCCCCTTATGAATTACATGCAAGTATGCATGGAATTGGTTTCACTTAACGTTTCATATACAGAGGGAAAAACAAAAATATTCTGATGCTTAATCCAACTATATTCTCAACTGATAAAAGTTATTTTAAAATCACTCATGATTTTACAATAATTTGTAAAGCCAACAAATTTCCTTACTTGAGTTGAGTATCTTTGGGACAAAACTGTAGTCGGTCAAAATCTTTAAAAAGATAAAGAAGAATAATTACTCCTAACTTATACAGAAAAAAATTACTTATTTTCAAACAAAGTCATTCTAAGAGGCGAGACTGGCACTCACCAAGTCCACATTCTCCTATTGCCACAACTTTCCCTTTATTGTTTTCAGCAAGATTTAGCAACTCCTTTAAGTAAAGATCAGGGTTATTCTTTTCAAATTCACCACATCTTGTAGGATGACATCCAACTGTACTGAAAAACATATCTAACACAAAATAATGTCTTAGGATTATTTTCAAAGTATTTTCTCATATTTATATTTATTATGATATTTAGAGGATATCGAGTAATTTCAGCTGGTTTTCAACAATGGTAATAGATTATTCACATTATAAGAACTGCATTATGTTAATCATATGACAATTTTTAGAATATCAAAACAAAGTAGGATACGAATATGAAAATTGCTTTAACGTATTAATAAAATAATTCAGCTTTTTCTAAAGTTTGGCATTTAGGGCTGTAGAATGCAAAGTGAAAATTTTTTGTTTTTGAGACAGGGTCCCACTGTGTCAACCAGGCTGGAGTGCAGTGGTGCCATCATGGCTCACTGTAGCCCTGACCTCCTGGGCTCAAGTGATCCTCCCACTTCAGCCTCCCAAGTAACTGGGACAACACATACATGCCACCACACTTGGCTAATTTTTAAATTTTTTTTGTAGAGACAGGGTTTTGCTACGTTGCCCAAGCTGGGCTCGAAGTCCTGAGCTCAAGCGACCCACCGGCCTAGGCCTCCCAAAGTGCTGGGATTACAGGCCTGAGCCACCATGACTAGCGATGATTTATCTTTATATTCACCATTCATGTGACTATCTTGATTCATATATTTTTGTTTAACACCAATTCCTCCATTATTGATTCATGTATTTAATATAGCATAAAAATGTATTCCCTTAAAAAGGTTAATAGTGGAGGTTAAAGAGGTGGAAAGGGGAATTTGTTTTTCTAATAAAAAAATGAGGTTCACCTATTTGGAGGACACTCTGACAGTCTGACTTGTATAGAATACAAATGAGAAGTCAAAAACACTTTTTGAATGGCTTAGCTGAGTTTGAACCATGGGAAAGGTATCAAGCCTTCCTCAGGCTCTCATGCAGATGTTTAGAAACAAAGGAAGAAGCACTTTTAAGGCTATAAGAACACAAGTTACATGGAGAGGAATGGAAGAGGGCTGATAATGGAGGTGGGAGAACTTTAAAAAGTCTAGATGTTTGGGGATAAAAAGTAAGGATAAAATGTTCCTATATATCTCGAAAACTCCCTGGGAGAGATTCTCTCTTTCATCACTAAGAAAAAGTGTCAATGGGCTGGGCGAGGTGGCTCAGGCCTGTAATCCCAGCACTTTGGGAGGCCAAGCCAGGCAGATCACGAGGTCAGGAGTTGAAGACCAGCCTGACCAACATGGTGAAACCCTGTCTCTATTAAAGATGCAAAAATTAGCCAGGCGTGGTGGCGTGCACCTATAATCCCAGCTACTCAGGAGGCCGAGGCAGGAGAATCACTTGTACCCAAGAGGCAGAGGTTGCAGTGAGCCGAGATTGTGCCATTGCACTCCAGCCTGGGCGACAGAGCAACTCTGTTTCAAAAAAAAGAAAAAGTGTGAATGGATCCTAAAAGAGAAGTATGGATTTTAGAGAGATTTCCATAAAAATATAGCTTTTAGTAAGTTTTCATAAACACATCAGTATTTTAAAATACAACATTTAAAAATTATGTAGAATGTTTAATTCCTCAGTGTCTAGCACATAAGGTATGTAAAAAAAAGTTAAATTCATGAATGCCAGATAAATGAGGTTTTATGTAACTAAGATTCCTTTAATAATCTTAAAACTTTCAAGATTTTAAATAAATGCAAAATGTATGAACATAAAGCAAGCATATGAGGGGTTATATAGCATTATTATTTGCATTCTTGGTACCTTGCACAGTATCTGGTCCGTCTAGTAAAAATTTAATAAAATAATCCTTCACAGCTTAAGTTAAAAAAGAATAAATAAAAAGCAACTCGTATCTTTTTGTTTTTTGGGGGGTTTTTTGCTTGCTTGTTTTGAGATGGAGTCTTGCTCTATTGTCCAGGCTGGAGTGCAGTGGCACTATCTCCGCTTACTGCAAGCTCTGCCTCGCGGGTTCACGCCATTCTCCCACCTCAGCTGAGTAGCTGGGACTACAGGCGCCTGCCACTATTTTTTGTATTAGGCGCCCGGCTAATTTTTTGTATTTTTTAGTAGAGACGGGGTTTCACTGTGTTAGCCAGGATGGTCTCAATCTCCTGATCTGCCTGCCTCAGCCTCCCAAAGTGCTGGGATTACAGGCGTGAGCCACCGCGCCCAGCTAGCAACTCATATCTTAAACATGTTAAAACACACACATGAATTCCACATAAAAAACACCTGAGGTTAAACTGTGTACCTGGAGAACTTTATTCTCATTAGCTGAAATCTTAAAATAATCTTCATTGAGTACTATGAAACGGTTTTATAAACAGCTGATATACCAATGAGTACTTTGAATTTTGTCATCTTAATCATGTCCCACTGAAATCAGTCTATTTTCCTGTTGTTTCCACAGTCATGATCCATTGTATTGTACCTGAAGCAGTTTTCAGAAAGACTTCTTCAAAATTACTTAATTCATATTTTTTTTGGTAAAAGAAATATGAGGATACCATTTGTTTGTGCCAAATGCAGTGCATCTTTACTGTCTTGTAGATTTCCACCTGTAATCATAAACTGAAATAGAAAGAAAATAAAATAAGCTGACTTTAATAGGGCAGCAATAAGTTTCCTAAACATGCCTTCCTACCACTTCCTTATTCCAGACTGCTCTCCTCTGTGACTGTCACACACCTACCCTGTTTAAAATTCAGCTGGGAGATTGCCTCCTATGCAGAGTGGTATCTGACTACACCTCAGGGATGTGTGTATGTATGTGTGTGTACATGTGGAGGTGCAGAATTCATCACTAGATTCTGTTAAAATGTTAAAATGTATTTACATGTCTACCTTTCCTATTAGACAACAAGTTCCTTGAGGACAGAGATCAGGTATTATGAAACAGCAAATAATTCATCAGTGATTCAATAGTGTTGATTGATTCGATAATTCTCCAAGTGTAGTCTGGTAACTCCCGGTAGGTATGTGAACTCAAAACTATTTTCATAATAATAATAAGACACTTTCTGTCTTTTTCACTCTCACTCTACTGCAAGTGTCCACAACGTATACAAGAAGCTACACGATGTGTGATACCACCAGACTGACTACAGAAAAAGATATGAAAATTCAGCAGGCTTCTAGTAACACAGTCATTAGAGATTTGAAAAAACAACTGTACTCATGTTGTTAATTTTTTTGTTCTGGAATACACTTGTTTTTCATAAAAATTTGCTATTTATGTTATTCAGTAGTTTCTTGTTATTTTAAAAGGAATTAATATTCCAAATTTTTTGTTTTAATTTTTAATATAGTATATACAGTAGGTAAGACTCACACAAACAAAAGCTCTTTGGGGGTACTCACTAATAAAGAATGTGAAGGGGACTGGAGAGCAAAAGGTTTGAGAATCAGTGAGTTAATGCATGCTGATGAATTCTCTGTAGGAAAACATATGGCTTTTGGCAAATAAGCATACTTCTACATAGACCCATTAGGATCCACCCAGTAACTAGACTGCCATCTTTCCTGTTAAAATGAAAGTGTCACTAAAGAGCTTTGTGTTGGTAGTGAGAGCACTGAAGCAGTGCTGCGTAAGGGGCACATTCTTCTAAGCACATGATTCAAGCACAATGACGTATATTTTTTCATACTTCAAGAGTCTCACTAAAATGATGAACTCATTCTAGGTACAACTTAGGGAGAAAACACAAAACAAAGGTAGACCTGCAAATGATAAATAGATGTTTTCATATAGCTATTTAAATCTTTAATATGATTAGGTATTCAGTATCCGTTCAGGAAACATATAGCCATAATTAAATCCTTGACTATCTGTAAAACATAAGATATAAGGCAGGGCGCAGTGGCTCATGCCTATAATCCCAGCACTTTGGGATGCTGAGGCGGGCGGATCACCTGCGGTCAGGAGTTCAAGATCATCCTGGCCAACATGGCGAAACCCCGTCTCTACTAAAAATACAAAAATTAGCCAGGCGTGGTGGCGGGCCCCTGAAGTCCCAGCTACTTGGGAGGCCGAGGCAGGAGAATCACATGAACCTGGGAGGCAGAGGTTGCAGTGAGCCAAGATCGTGCCACTGCACTCCAGCCTGGGCAACAGAACAAGACTCTGCCTCCAGAAAAAAAAAAAAGGCATTAATAAAAATAGTGGGAAAACTTTCTTTTTGCTAACATACCTAAAACTTTAATACTAGAACAGATACCTACATCCAGTATTTAAATTATGTAAAATACTAACCAAGTCTACTTTTTATTTTATGTGTAACTTTTCTAAATAGTTGAAAAAAGGGCAAGACACGAGGGCATCATCTCCTCTCCCGGTGTATAGGATAATGATAATGATCATCTCATGGTGGCAGCTTCCAGCATACACATAACGTAGGTTGTTTATGCCAGGTATAATACCAAATGCTTTACGTTCAGTATTTTATTTAGCCTTCATAACAACTCTATTAATTAAGTACTATTATCATTCTCATTTTACAGATGAGAAAACTGAAATCTAGTGAGATAAAAGACCCCAGGTTATAAAGCTACAAAAAAATGAAGCAGGGGCTGGACACCAGGTTTGTTATGCCCTAACTATGCTTTTAACTACTATAACATAAATGCAAGGTATTGAATTAAATTTCAGTTTGGAACCATGTCCAAGTAAAAATCACTTCAGTTCCGTCATTCCTAAGTGTGTGTTTGTTGTGTGTGTGCATGTGTGTGAATAAACATTAAGATTAAATTACTCATGGCTAACACATGAAAATTTAAGAGCTTAGTATTTTGGAGTCTTCAGAAAACCATTGTTTAAAGTGATTTACCAAGCAGAATGACTCCATAATGAGAAATTAATGTAACTTCTATCTTTTCATATTATTTGTGAATAATAACAAATACAAGTTTGGAGTTGGAGACTGCAAAACTCATTTAGTCAGCAGTGTCACTTTCCAAAACATGTTATTCAACTTGGAGGCAGTAGCTATCAAGTGTCCTGACAGCATACTATGGAATTTAACCTTATTTCTTACATGTATGTGTGGGCTAGCTCTCTGTTTTAAAGCTAATTTAAAGAAATATCTATTCATTTGCTTACTAGAACTCTCTAAAAAACCGGAGACATTTTATTACTGTAAAAATTAAAGTATTATCTCCATTATTTGAAGTGGTATACCCAAACTATAAATAGCTACACTTGGTGTATTTTTGATTATTGCTTAATTCTGACAAATGCTAAATTATATTATAAAATTGATTAAAAGTTGCCTCTTTAGAAACCTGGTAATTCACATAGGTTTAAAAAATTTTTTTCAAAGAGGTTTTGCCATTTACCATATATAAGAACTATATATGAGATTTGTGTAACTTAAATTGCTATGAACAGAATATTTGGATATTTTGTTTCAATTAACTTTCTAATATCACAAGTAGACAATTTGTACTCCAAGTGTGGCACTGGCTTGTTCCCTTCTACTCTGCAAAATTTTAACTAAAATTTAGTTAAAAAATAAATTTAAAATTCTCAAGAAAAACAAAACAGATGTTACCTTTTTAACACCAATCTCGACAGCTCTCTCTATTACATCCTGTAAGTCATCTGTAAAAGATAAACTCTGCATTAAGAAAACCTGGCAGACAAAAATTTGACTTTTTTTTAGCTTTTGTGCAAATGGCTATTTGAAGTTTTATATTTGAAATTATAAACTTCTATAGGTAAAAAGACCTTAATTAAACTTCATTATAAATGTTCATGATCATGGTTTATCAATAAATGTGTTTCACTTTGTTTACAGTTTTATCCAAAATGCATAGGGAGTTCTCTCTTTTTTTTTTTTTTTTTGAGACGGAGTTTCATTCTTGTTGCCCAGGCTGGAGTACAACGGTGCAGTCTCGGCTCACTACAACCTCTACCGGCCGGGTTCAAGCAATTCTTGTGCCTCAGCCTCCCAAGTAGCTGGGATTACAGGTGCTTGCCAGCACGCCTGGCTAATTTTTTTTGTATTTTTAGTAGAGATGGGGTTTCACCATGTTGGCCAGGCTGGTCTCGAACTCCTGACCTCAGGTGATCTGCTTGCCTCGGCCTCCCAAAGCGTTGGGATTACAGGCGTGAGCCACCGCGCCCAGCCATGAGTTCTTTATTATTTCAACTTTAAGAGTGGATTATGTTGCCCAGGCTGGTCTTGAACTCCTGTGCTCGGGCAATCTTCCCGCCTTAGACTCTCAAAGTGGTGGGATTACAGGTGTGAGTCACAAGGCCCAGCTTGGATTATGCTTTTCAAGATCTCCTGAGGCAGAAAATTTGTCTTCATAGAGAAACTATTCGCCTTAATAAAGGAAATACTTACCTTGATGCTTTTGAACCCCCCTATAAATTCCTCTGAACATAGGGTCAGTCAAGTTGATACCAATATCTGTAGAAAGCAAAAATCACTGATTAATTATGGAGTCTCTAGTTGAAACTTCTACTTAAATAAAAAGCTTCTGTTACTAAACTTTTTGTTCACACACTCATCTACTCAAACAATATCCAAGTGCCTACCACTTGTCAACTACTGTGCTAGAAACATGGGATACAAAGATGAATAGGATATAATTCCTGCTTTCAAGAACCACAGGTCAATTGAAAATATTAGAAAATAAAAATAAAAATACAACAATAAACAATATATAAATAAAAGTACAGCAAGGTATAAAAACCATTTACATAGCATTTACCTCAAATTAGGTATTTTAAGTAATCTAGACATGATTTAAAGCATACATGAGGATATGCATAGGTTATAGGCAAACACCATGCCATTTTATGTAAGGGACTTGAACATCCGAGGGTTTTGGTATCTGCAGGAGGTCCTGGAACCAATCTCCTGCTGATACTGAGGGAAGACAGTGTAAGGAAGGGAGGGGTCAGAAGACGCCAGACTCAGCTACGGTACAGACACTTGTTTTTAAAATACTGGATGCAACAGGAAGCTCTGTCCTGCTGCAGAATATAAGGGAACATGGGGAACAACAAGATATGAAGTCAAACTGTGATTGATCACAGGCAAGAAGAAAAACGCCCCCGTTATTGAAAATACATATCATTTAGCTTTTAGCAGGAGAATCTCAAAATGTGCGGTGGTGGTAGGCAGCTGATTACCAACAGACTCCCTACGTTATTTCTGCGAAGTTTCAGTTTCTTGGTATGTTCTCATTTTAATTTCTGCCAAGCTGGTCCCCAGGAATGTCTGCTCCACCAATAAGACACACCTTGAAAGTGAATGGGAGTTTAGAGAATTTAAGAGATAGTGAAGAGAGTATTCCAGGCATTTGAAACAACAGGGGAAAAAGTAAAATGCAGAAAACGACAAAGGTATTTGAGTGCCAACATGTCAGCAAAGATGGGTGGGATGTGGTACCCTTTAAAAGGGCTACTAACATACAAACATCATCTAATACGATACATACTGTAGGAGTTTGGTGGAATGGCCCAATCAGGAGAATTACTATCTAGTTTTTTTAAAAGTAAGGAAAGGAAATTAGATAAAGGGGTCCGACTGAGAAAGGAAACCCAGGGAAGAGGAGAGGCCTTTCTGCCTAAAATAATCCTTCACAGAGGTTTAGTCTAGGGTCACCGATCATCACTGATCATTAGGAAAACAGAAATGGTCTGTATCGCTTCTAGACCATTTCCCCTTTGTGCAGTGTTAAGCAAACAATTATTCATAACACTCGTCAAAGACTATGAGGAAGCCTTTATTCAAGAGAGACTACTGACGGCAGGGAAGCTTTTGCGGAAGCGGGAGGGACTGGGCTCAATTTTGAATACAAGGACAAGTGAGGATTTATTGCCACCAAGTAGAATGGGGATCAACAGATGAAAAATTACTAAGAGGAAACATCAAAGGTGAGGGAAGATTCTGGGTTTACTCAACTTGACGGACTTCTGCTGAAGGCAGGCCAGAGTGATAGGATATTCTGCTTGGGGATTTGAGATTTGGGATGGGGGAAATGAAGGATGAGAAAGGTCTATAGGTCCTGGCTGAAGAGGGAAGTAGGTCCTACATCCCAGAATAGTCTCTGGGTTTATCTGGGCAGGCAGAAATGCAGGAAAACTCCTTCGAAAGTCCCTTGACCCAAGTGCAGGGAGAAGCGCTTAAAGGCCACGCAGATGTGGACAGTGGTAATCGCAGCTGACCACACACCATCCTCCCACACTTTGGCATCATCATAATCTTCCCTTTTTTATCTTTTTGAGACAGAGTCTCACTCTATCACCCAGGCTACAGTGCAGTGGCACAATCTTGGCTCACTGCAACCTCCGCCTCCCGGGTTCACGCAATTCTCCTGTCTCAGCCTCCCAAGTAGCTGGGATTATAGGCGCCCACCACCACACCCAGCTAATTTTTTGTATTTTTAGTAGAGACGGGGTTTCACCATGTTGGACAGGCTGGTCTCAAACTCCTGACCTCAGGAGCTCCCCCTGCCTTGGCCTCCCAAAATGCTGGGATTACAGGCGTGAGGCACTGTGCCCGGCCAGTCTTGATAAATTCTTGTAGCCTCGCACTGCTGGCCCAGATAGTCACAGCTCACCCGCAACAAATAAGTGAGTCTTTCTGAGCCTCCGTTTTCTCACTAGTAGGATGGACATAAACTTTTTCCTTCCTGCAACAAAATGTGGCTCAAATCCAAAAACGAATATGAACGCATTTTGCAAATTAAAACTCCTATTAACATGTAATTATTGGGAACAGTGTTATTACAAACACTGTAACATGCCAACAACAAATGGAATTTGAATCAGCTTTAGCCATACTGCCATACCACCTTAAGTGGTTAAGGCACCTGATCCAAGAATGCATTATCAAATAGCCAAATGTGAGTCAGTATGTTTTGAACATTAAGACTCATGATGTAATCACGAAAATAAAGCCACTCAAAATCCTATTTATTTAACTTGTTCAAAGCGTTCTTATCTATGTTAAGGGACAGTGAGAACAAAAACCATGTATCTGAGAAATGCAAGCACCTTTAAATTATCAGGCCCAGAAAGGCATTTAAAATGTTCACAGCAGTCCATGCTCACTCCCCTTTGAGCTAAGTAACTACTTCTTGAAGCCAATTGCTATGTGGGCTCTAGACTGAAGCCAAGTGGCCGTAAAATGCCATACACCCTATAGTTCAATACACTAACATACATAGCCAATCACCAACCAATGTTATTTCTGTAAACCAATGAGAATCCCTGATTAACAACTTTTGTAACCGCGCCCCCCTCCCTTTTGATTTGTCCTTTAAAAACTTGAGCCTCTCTTTTGTTCTCTGGAGCAGTCCCCAAGGCAACTTGGAAGTGTGTCCTGGGCTGCAGTCCTCAACTGTTGTGCTTGAATAAACTCTGTAAACTAGATTCTGACCTTTTTGGTTATTTGAGGTTAACAATAGTATATTTTATATTAAAAGTCTCTGGCTGGGGTGGTAGCCCACGCCTGTAATCCCAGCACTTCAGGAGGCTGAGGTGGGCGGATTACGAGGTCAGGAGATCGAGACCATCCTAGCTAACACAGTGAAAACCCGTGTCTACTAAAGAATACAAAAAATTAGCCGGGCGTAGTGGCGAGCGCCTATAGTCCCAGCTACTCGGGAGGCTGAGGCAGGAGAATGGCGTGAACCCAGGAGG